>NW_026895256.1:0-152260 GCF_033153095.1 Gastrolobium bilobum | reverse complement strand
TTCTCAGACATCCTGCAAGAGAACAGTTCTCTAGAGGCCTCATACCTCTCATGCCTGCCTTTAACGTCATACAACTCCTTGAGATGTAAGACAATAGAGGGAGCATCCATATGCTCATGCTGCTTTTGCAGTTCAGGTGACATGGATGCCAACATGATGCATACTGCCATCGTATCGTCATCCATGTGTTGTTTGTGGGCCTCGAAATCATATTCCGCGAACCCATCTTCCCCTTCCGTAGGAGCTACGGGTAATGGACCATCAAGGACTTAGGCAATCTTTTCGGCCCTAAGAACAATTCTCAGGTTCCGATACCAGTCCATAAAGTCTGAACCGGTCAGAAAACTGAAAAATGTAAAGAAAGATTAATTTATATATTGTCGTGTTACAATTTATTAAAGACTTTAAATAAATTGCCCCTCTCACTATTTTATCTAAGTCAATGACCCTTACCATTTGACTTAGGGTTAATCTACTTTTAGATTTTACCTTAGTGAGATTAAGAGTGCGATTATTTATTTTAACCCTCGTCTGAGACCGCAAGATTAATTTAAATAATGGGTTGATCAACAGTATCTCATACCCTCTCTTAACATTAGGTTGACAACTCCTTGTCACTTAGTGGTGCATCTCATGCAACCAACCTTGCATTATTACCCTAAGCCCATAAGCTCGGCTGGGCCTGCAACTTATGCCTTAGTTAAGCATCAACCAGCACCCTAAGTGTCTAACACTTCTAATACTACTCTTACTCAACGAAACAGTGGGTCCCAACTGAGTTGTGGAGCACCAGTTCAAGTAATATTGGTGGTGAGAGGTAATCATATGCTTAATAATTTATTCCTTTTAAGGGTTCCTTTTATTTAGGGATTTTATTAGGTCTCATTAAACGTATTAGTATATTATCATGCTAGTCGTAACCTATGTCATACATCTATCGGTTTAGACTAGTCGAAATTGGACGTGCATAATAATACATACAAGCGCGCTTTGTCCAATTCATGCATACTAGTCGTTTAAAACATAAAAGCATACATGCTAATAAAACAATTTTATTTGAGACGGTCATGGTGCTCGTGCATTCGTCCTTCCGCTTCTCAAGCCATGACTCCTTGTCGTCTAAACGCCACTAGCCTATTTCTCTAATTACATATAATTGAAGAAACTCCAAAACATCTTTGGAGGGACAAATACAAAATTTAAAATTCAAAATTACATTTTAATTCAAATCGAACAAAATTACACCTTTAATTTAAAATATAAAATTTGAAATTTAAACTCGGGCACCATGACCATCCCCTTCCAATTTGTACCTGTAAATACAAATAACTTGCAAGCACATAATATCACATATTATATAACATGTTCATCCATATGTCAGATCATTTTAACATTTAAAATATCAACACAAGAATCATGATTCAAATTTTCTTAATGGCCGAATTATATAACAATTAATATAATTCAAATTTTGATGACTCTTTCTCAAAGGACACAAAATTAAACCACACATGCTGACACCACACATGGTATGGCCGAATCACATATCACATATATGATTAAATTTTTAACAAAATTTCATGTCTTTCTCATGGAACAATTCACAGCGAAAATTAAGAAAACAATCAAGGTACTCATAGTACCCCTCATGGCCGATTTTATCCCTTTCAAAAAGGTGTTTCTTTTAAAACTTTCACAAAGAAAAGAAACAAAACCATGATCACATACAGACACATGAACATAGCAATCACATTAACATGTTCATAAAATAAAAGCTTTTAACGATTTAAAGCATAGTATTTCGAAATCCATATGCTATGATTCAAGTTTTAACTCTTTAAAGAATTTTGACCGTAAAGAACAAGTTTTTACAAACAAGGTACCATCACCCGCCGATGGTAAAGCAACCGGGCTCTGATACCACTTGAAAGAAACTGACCTTGAAGGTCGAGGCATGTGAGAGGGAAAAACAAAATTTTTCGAGCGGAATAACACATACCATATCAAGAAACATGCTTTAGGGCATGGATGTTACCTTGTTTGCTTTCCAAAACTGGAGGATGATCAAGATGAGGCTTGAAAATGCAAGCCCTCTAATGTTGATCCACACCACCCTTTGTCAAGACAGAAGAACTCTTCTTCAAGGCCACCAACGAAAACACCAATGGAGGCAAGCTATGCGCCCAATGTGTGGAGGAGGCTAGGTCAAGGTGTTTAGAAGAGTGAATATTCAGCAAGAATAGACACAAAATTGGCGCATGGTTTTCTTTGAAAAAGGCTAGGTTTTTTCGAAACTCTCTTAAGAAAAACCTCACAAAAGGAACCCACAAGGAGATGAGAGAATGAGTTAATTAAAATCTGATCTTCTTCACCCAAATAAGGCCCTATATATAGCGCACACTAGGGGGATGAGTGGAGTTGTTGCAAAATTCAAATCTTGTCAACAACCTCCTCTCACATCCTCATGATATCAAGTGAATATCTCAACAAGAATCTGACTCAACAACCATCATATGGCCAGCCATATGGTGCGCCCTACTTGGCCTCATAACAGTCCAGATACGTTGAGCAGTTGCATTCAAACTTGAACCAACTGTCTCACTTATTCTCTCAACAAACCAAATCTGACTGGAGCTCATTTGGTTGATCCTATGACCATCATCAGATACCTAAATCAGCGCCCCATATCCTCACTAGAACATTCTCAAAGATCTCCTCTTGATATTTGGGATTTGTTCCAACAAGATCTTATCTTATCCTTTTGTTATGAAACAACTTTTCATAGCCAATTCAAATTCGAATTCAAACATTTGAATTCAAACGTTCAAATATTTAAATTTTAAATTCAAATTCAAATTCAAATTCCAAATTCAAATTCAAATTCAAATTCAAATTTCAATTTCAAATTCAAAATTCAAAATTCAAAATTCAAAATTCAAAATTTCAAAATTTCAAATTTCAAATTTCAAATTTCAAATTTCAAATTTCAAATTCAAAATTCGAATTTCAAAATTTAAATTCAAATTTCAAATTTCAAATTTCAAATTCAAAATTTAAACATTTGATAATTAATTTAACTAATTAAATTAATTAGTAATGTCTTGGACCATCCAAGCCCATTAATTAACCATGCGCCTTTTTTTCCTTTTGGTGGGCTTCCAAACTTCTTCTTGGACTAACAACCATTGTTAGGCCCAATATCTTTAATGCTATATTGTCATGATAATAAGGTGTTAGTGTGTGACCCATTAGGCCCAACATAGCCACTGACATAAATGGGCTTGGGCCCAATAAGCCCACAACCCATCTAATGACAACACAGAGCACTAGCAATGCTTTGTTGCCCCAGAGCTAGTTAGGTTAATGACATAATCATCCTATTACACATATTTGGTTGTCGTATGTATTTCCTTTCGTCTCGGTTACCTTCCCATAAAACCTAGGGTAAGGAAACGTATCAACCCTTGCAGTTTAGGGTAAGCTTTATTCGAAATAAGGAATCTTCAATTTACTGACTCTAAAGGCAGATCATCTCATGATCTCTTTTACTATGCATAGATTCCCGAGTCCCTGTAAATGTCATCTCGATTTCTCCGGTTTACAGATAACTTAATCTCTCACAGAGATTTGACGAATTCCTTCAGCTTATCACCCTAGCCCTGTGCTCTTTCAGGACAAGCCCAACAATATACCTATGAGTCTCCATGTTTCAGGCAGACGAGGTATACAGTCAAAGCATGCCTTCTAGAACACAGTCTAGGTAATAACTTCTGGTCTAAGGAAAGACATACCCAAATATAAAGAGACTACTCTAATGATACTCTCTGAGAGATTTCCTCATAGAGTCTCTTTTGTGGGTCTGTTCAGTGCGAGCTATGCCCTTATAGATCCACCCACGACTTTAGCTAAGACATCTCCATATCTGTAGCTCACGAGGTCTTTACCTTGCATCCGAATACAAGTAGATAAGTCGTGCTAGTCTTACCCGAGATCACTGATCCTCATTCTCAGTGTCTCTAGACTAGGAACATAAAATTAGGAATAAACATCCAGTATCCTTGAATCCTCATAATCGTGATCTCATCACAGATACTCAAGAGATACCTATTTTATTCCAAGGGGTTTATCCAGTTACTCATATATAATATTAACAGTAATATCGAGACAAAATATGAAACAGGATAAAGAATGCTTTTATTTATTTGCGACAATACAAAGGTCTACATCTATGTCCTTATTTAATCATAAGATTGTCTCTAGGACACCCAAATACTAACAATGTCTTCCTTTGAAGCAAGAAATAACACACATTAATTTTTTTTTTTTAAAAAAATCAAGATTTGTCATTATAATTTTTTCGATATGTATCTCTCAAAACAAAACATTTTTTATATTTGTTTTAGTTTTTTAGTAATAATGAAACAATTATATCTGTAGAAACAAAAAGATTGATAAATTAAAAAAAGAATTGTTTCTGTAACAAACAAACTATTTCTTACACAACTGCATAAATAGTTTTGCCTTTTATGTTATGTCCAGGTGTAGTTTAGGTGGTATCAGCATAAATTAGATTTCTTTGCTACCGATATTTTGGAGTACCTGATAGGGTATACCTGTAATTTCATTTTTATGCTGGTGATGTAAGTGGTGTGGTCATGTCAGTTTTGAATTGTGGCGCAAGCTGTTTGTGTTGAAAACTTAAAAGGCCGGCACCCAACTAAGCCTTTTCATTTCTTGCTCCCACCCCGTGCCAACCTTTAAAAACACACTCAATTGCCTCTTTTGTTTATATATTAATAGGCTTGACGAGCCTAAGATGCAGGTGGGAATCCCAAAATTCTTTAACCTTTCTCTTATATATATATATTTTTTCTCTTTACTCCCTACCTCATTTTCTTGTGAGAGTCAAGGAAGTGCTTCTATAGCTAGTGGCATGAGAAGGTGCATGTTGATCAAGATGGAGAAGCAGGACACGTGCAAAACTAACTCATGGGAATGAACCCAGATAATCACAACTTTTATTGTTTCATTTCACCAATCTGAGAGATCTTGTTAGCTGGATTGAGTTAGTCCTTCACGTGCCCTTCTTCACCATCCTGACAGCAGCACCTTATTGCATTTCGAAATGCTGAAGCTGAAGTCAAATTGTCTATGCTTCCACGTTGAAGGTAAATAGTACTATCAATATCATTTTCATCCTTGTTGAAAATGATATATATTTATAATACTAATTAATGTTGATAAACTTGCCTCGCTTTCAGTTGCATATGGTTTTATTGTTGAGAATGACCAAAGTGGTGTATGCGTCAGTGGTTGGTTTATGAGAGTGGATCTTCTCAGGTGGAAAAGTGATTATGAGGTTATGTTATTTGATCACGACCACTCATTTAAAAATTATATACTTTTCTCTTTCTTATCTCATCATCAATGAGTGGTTGTATCAAATAACATGATTACATGACCACTTTTTCACATGAGAGGATCCACTCCCCTGGTTTATCCTACTCAAAAGAAAAAGCTCATTTGTAGGTTGCACTTGGAAGAATTACAGACACAGTGACATGCTTTTCATGGGTTAATCATTGGAGAAATCTTGTTATATGATTTATTTTCATTAAATAATTGCTGATTATTCTTTAGTGCTTATACTTCTCAAGAGATCATGCCATCATGGTTATATCAACTGAAAGGAATTTTGACATATTACAATATAGTATTCGAAGTGGAGATGGTTAAAATGAAATGGAGGTATTTCATTGTCCAGTAATTGTTGTCCTTGTTTCCATAATATGATCACTTATGCATGTCAAGTTTGTTGTAGGGTTTGTCAAAATTTAGTTTCCTGTTGTTCATCTTAACTAAGTGGATTTGTACAATAAAACTATGTCATTAATTCAGTTATGGAAAGGGTAGGTGATCCTGTTCGTCATTATCTTCATATGTGTTGCTTATTTAAATTCTGGTTAGCATCTTATGTCTTGAGACATTATATAAAGTTACCATAAGAAGACGGGCAAGATGTTTCTGGCAATACAGGTAGACAAGCGAGAAACTTATTAAGGTTACAAAAAACATGCCCTTAATATCACTTTTGAAATGCTGGCATGATAATTATCCCATTTTGCACTGACAAACTCCACATATTAGGATGAAATACTCAAATTTCTTTTTTCTTTTTCTTTTTTTGTCCATTTTTCTTGGCTTTCTGGTGTTTTAGAGTTTACTCAGGACCAGAAAAAAGAAAATCAACGAAGCTTGAGACAATTGTGATTATATATAATAGTGCTTATCATGGTAGAAACTAGAAGATGACCATTCAGTGACATCTCAAAAATTCTATACCGTAATCAACCTCAAGTCATAGGCATGTATAGCTGAAAATTAATTCCATTTTCAATGGTCAGTACTTATTTGTAGCACTCTAGCCCCTTGTTAGAAACGAGTGTTGGGTATTTCACAAGGTCATATTGTCAATTTGTGATAATTCACATTTTTCATTGATAAAATACTCATCATGTGAGTTATTTATACAGAGATGGAATAACAGAAAATATTAACAAACTAAATAAGAAAATATTAACAAACTAAATAGCAAACTAACAAATTCCTAATAATCCTAATTCTGTATCTTCTGATTACAACAATAATTTGAATTCAAATCTCCTATTCTACATTCCCCCTCAAGTTGGTGCATGAATATCTATCATGCCCAACTTGTTAATAATTTTTCCAAAATCTTTACTAGATATGGCTTTTGTCAATACATCTGCAACTTGATCTTCAGATTTAACAAATGGAAGTTGTATTATCTTTTGATCTAACTTCTCTTTGATAAAGTGTCTATCTATCTCCACGTGTTTGGTTTTATCGTGTTGTACAGGGTTGTGAGCTATTTCAATGGCTGCTTTGTTGTAACAGTAGAGCTGCATTGGTTCATCATGTTTGATCCCAATATCCTGAAGGACTTTTTTAACCCATAACAGTTCACAAATTCCATGAGCCATTCCTCTGAATTCCGCTTCAGCACTTGATCTTGCCACTACCTTTTGCTTCTTGCTCTTCCAAGTTACTAGGTTGCCTCCTACAAATGTAAAATATCCTGAGGTCGACTGTCTTGTAGTCTTGTCTCCAGCCCAATCAGAATCACTATAACCCATGACAGATACACTTTTGTTTCTGGAAAACAGCAAACCTTTACCTGGAGTTCCCTTCAAGTACCTGAGAATTCGGTATACTGCATTCATGTGGTCATCACTTGGAGAGTGCATGAACCTACTCACAACACTTACTGCATAAGAGATGTCAGGTCTAGTGTGTGCTAGGTATATTAATTTTCCAACCAATCTTTGATATTTTCCAATGTCAGTTTGTGTTTGGTTGGGGTAAATTGCAAGAGTGTGATTCATTTCTATTGGAGTATCTACCGGTTTACAGGCTAACATTCCAGTTTCAGTCAACAAATCAAGAACATATTTTTTCTGAGATAAGCATATACCTTGATCAGATCTGGCCACTTCAATGCCTAGGAAATACTTTAGTTGACCCAAATTTTTCATCTCAAATTCGGTTGCTAGCTGAGTTTCCAATGCAGTCATCTCTTCTGTATCATCACCAGTCAAAACTATATCATCAACATACACTATTAACATTGTTACCTTGCTGTCTTTCTGTTTGATAAACATAGTATGATCTGAGTTGCTCTGTTTGTACCCAAATTGTTTCATAGCAAGGGAGAATCGGCCAAACCATGCCCTTGGGGACTGCTTTAGCCCATACAAAGCTTTTTTTAATTTACACACTGCATTTTCTTTTAAAGAACTGACGTTCAAACCTGGTGGACAATCCATGTATACTTCCTCTTCCAAATTACCATTCAGAAATGCATTTTTCACGTCAAATTGTTTCAATGGCCAGTCTTTTGGGACAACTATGGATATTAAAATCCGAATGGTGTTGAGTTTGGCTACGGGTGCAAACGTTTCTTGATAGTCGATTCCAAACTTCTCTGTGTATCCCTTTGCCACAAGCCTTGCTTTATATCTGTCTAAGCTTCCATCCGATTTTAATTTGAGGTTAAAAACCCATTTGCAGCCTACACTCTGTTTTCCAGCAGGTAAGGGAACAATTTCCCAAGTAGAATTTTTTTCTAGAGCTTCCATTTCCACTCCCATGGCTTCTTTCCACTTCGGATCAGCCATTGCTTCCTGCACATTCGTAGGAATATATATGCTAGATAATAGATTAGTGGCTAATGCATATGATTCAGATAATTTAGTGGTTGACACGTAATTTCCAATTGGATATTTAACAGAGGCATGTGGGTTTGGTTCGTATAACTTGCGAGGAACACCTTTGGTAACTCTCTTTGATCTTCTTAATACAGAGGGAAGTTGGGTAGAAGTAGAAGAATTAATTGTAGAGGAGTTTGGATCAGAGATTACCTCAGTTACCAGGTTATTGGTGTTGTTCTGGACATCCGGAGAAGCTTGCTCAGTTATGGGCATTAATATTGAGGAGTCTTGTGTAGGATTTTCTGCTGTATGAAGTTCTGTGCTGCAGTTAAGGACACCAAATTCTGTTGCAGGGACAGCAGGTACAGTTGCAGGCATTTCAGGGCTGAAGTCCGAAGCCTGATTATTATATGAGGGTGTGGGAATATGGACAGAAACTTCTCCTCCATAGTAAATCTCCCCCTGAGGAGAAGGAGAGGAGACTCCCCCTGAATAAAAAGGAGCATACTCCCGGAAAGAGACATCTAAAGTAACGTACAATTTGCGAGAAGAGGGATCATATCATCTATACCCTTTTTGAACATCCGAATAACCTACAAAGATACATCTCTTTGCACATGGATCTAATTTATTTCGAAGAACTTTAGGTACATGAACATACGCTTCACATCCAAACACACGGGGTTCCAAATTCGAGCAATGAGGAATGGAAAAAAATGATTCAAGTTTCTGCAGTGGGGTAAGGAAATTAAGGGTGCGAGAAGGGGTACGATTGATAAGGTAGGTGGCTGAAATGACAGCCTCTCCCCAATAATATCGAGGAACATTCATGCCAAACAAAGAGGCACGAACAACTTCAAGAAGGTGTCTATTTTTTCGCTCAGCAAGGCCATTCTGTTGGGGTGTGTATGGGCATGAGGTTTGGTGTTTAATGCCTTTAGTGGTTAGGTATTCGGTGAAGTAGGAGTTGAGATACTCTGAGCCATTATCAGACTGAAGAGTGCGAACAGTAGATTGAAATTGAGTGTGAACCATATTGCAAAAAAATTTAAAAGCGGCAAAAGCACAATTTTTATGAGATAAAAGAGTGATCCATGTCATACGTGTGCATTCGTCAATAAAAGTAATATAGTAAAGAGATTTCGAAATAGAAGGAATTTTTGCAGGGCCCCAAATATCAGAGTGAACTACTTCAAAGGGAATTAAACTTTTATTCATACTGGGAAAATAAGGAATTCTATGGCTCTTAGCCAATTCACAAGTGTTACATTGAAATTGAGACACTTTTATGGAAGAGAATAAATGGGGAAATAATTTTTGCAGATAATGAAATGATAAATGGCCTAATCTACGGTGCCACAGCCAAACTTGAGACAATGCTGGAGAGTCAGAAACAGATATGCAAGTCTGAGAGGTAAGAGGGGATAAAATTCGATGGAGGTCCAAGTAATAGAGGTCACCAATCTTAATGCCATAACCAAGTATCTTCTGTCGGAGGGTGTCCTGAAAAATACAATAAGAAGGAAAGAAAGTGATAACACAAGGGAGATCAGAGGTTAATCGTGTCACAGACAACAGGTTAAACTCCAGGGAAGGTACACATAAAACATGAGAAAGAGACAAGTCAGAGGATAGTGAAATAGAGCCTTGTCCAGAAATGGGAGATGTACCACCATTTGCAGTAGTAATAAATGATTTCGAACAAGGTAGAAAATTCGATAATAAGGCATAATCATGAACCATATGATCAGAAGCACCAGTATCTATTATCCAACTAGTATTCATAGAATGAGCAGAAAGAACAAGGGACTTACCTAAGATGCTGCTTTGAACGACATTGGCCTTGGGAATTTGAGTGTCCGCATTAGCAACAAGGAGATTGTTCTTGGGAAGAATCTTCTTACGGGGTCGTTTAGAGAAGTCCCACCAATCGGGGTAACCAATTATCTCGTAGCAGCGCTGCTTGGAATGGCCAGACTCCCCATAATGCAAGCAAGTAAAGGAAGAGGATTTTGTCAGAGGAGCATTGTCACGGCGAGGTCTGGGGTTGGGACGAGGGGAATGAGTCAGAAAGGCAGCAGTGTCAGAGGAGGGTTTGGGAGGATTCATCGTCTGCCGTTGTTGATAATCTCGTCGGACATACGCATAAGATCTTTCCAGATCAAGCTTGGGGTCTTTGCGTAATATTTCACCACGGACATGTTCGAACTCCGAATCGAGACCAGCAAGAAAGATGTGGACCCAGAGGCGAGAGAGTGTTGGTGAACCAAATCAGCCACTGAAGCAGAGGAAGCAGAGCGATGATCAATTTCTTGAAAGATGGCCAAGAGTTCATTGTAGTACGTGGCAAGGGGGCGACCAGATTGCTTTGTGGTGAAGGACCTCTGGTTAAGATCGAATAAACAGGACTCATCAGAGCCATCGTAGGACGTCTTGGCAGCAGCCTCCCAAATTTCGCAAGCCGTCTCCAATCGAATGAACCGCTTCATCAGATTAGGGCTCATCGAGTCAATCAACCAGCTTTTGACCCGTTTATTGTCAGTAATCCATGATTCGAGGGATGGGTCTCCGGGATTGGGCTGCAGGTTGTCACCGATGAGAAAACCGGTCTTGTTACGCGCCCCAATTCTCATATCCATGAGTTGGGACCAAAGAGGAAAACTTGTTTCATCAAGAATAACAGTTAACGGGAGAGAAGAGTGGTCCTGGTGAATGACAATATTCTGTGGAGGAGGAGGAATGGGTATGGTGGGGTTGATTTCTAGAGGATCAGGATTGTCAGCCATTGTTGAGAAGAATTAGGTGTTGAGAGAAATGAATTTGGGAAAGGAACAGTGAGAAGAGATAAAAAAAAAAGAACCGGGTCGGGATATGGGTGGGTTAAAAAAATAATTCTTTATCTTTCAAAGAGAAAGAAAGAAAAAATTAAAAAACGAAGAGGGAATTGCCCAAGATCAGAACCACCGCTTGTGATACCATGTCAATTTGTGATAATTCACATTTTTCATTGATAGAATACTCATCATGTGAGTTATTTATACAGAGATGGAATAACAGAAAATATTAACAAACTAAATAAGAAAATATTAACAAACTAAATAACAAACTAACAAATTCCTAATAATCCTAATTCTGTATCTTCTGATTACAACAATAATTTGAATTCAAATCTCCTATTCTACACATATACATATATAATCCCCCACCCTTTTCTACTTTTGTTTGGTTTAACATTAAAGGCAGAAAAATACTAGATCAACACTTAAACCCACCAAAAAAAACTTCTGATAAATATTCACTATCAAAGGAAATTACTCAAACTTTTCTATAAAGTTATCGTATTTTGTTTATGGGTGCAAATTTTCTGCAACGATTGCACAACTTTATTGGATGCAGCAGACACAAGCAAGTGGGTTTTATTTGTTTTTTTTTAAAAAAAAAATACCAAGATCCAGAACCGTATCCTAGTGTTGTTGTAGAAGTTTTTTTTTGCAATAACAGGAGAGCTATAAAACCCTTTGTCTATTGAGGATAATGTATTGATGCTATTAGTGATATACATCATAATCTAGTGTATATTGTCTAATCGTATTACTCACTCTATATCATATGTGACCACATAATTTTGATTAAGTGCATGTGTATACTTTCAATTTTGCATATATTTGGTTTAGTAAACACAAGCAGACGTTTAGACAACCAAAGAGACAAAATCACAGCTCACAAGAACATCGCGAAGCAGGGAAAACCATTCTTCTTTTCAGTGTATGCACATTGACATTAAAAAGTACATTCACCAATTAAACATGTTCCTAGCCACATGTGTATTACTTGTAAAACTAAAAAAAAAAAAAAAAAATTATTTAGGAGTTATATTTCCTTAAGGAATGTATCAAAAAATATTTCCTTAAGGAATTCTTTTTTATCAGTTTTTCTTAAATATACTTTTGAGAAAACTCATTAAAAATCACTTTTAGAGTTTAAACTTACTCTATTTAATATCACTTTTCTTTTGCCATAGTGTCCGGGTTACAGCTGAAGTTGCAATAGTTAATTTCATTTTCGTAATTTATAAAGGTTGATGGAGACTAGAGGTGTGGTCCATAAATAAAACCATAGTAACTAAGGCATTTCCTGGTATAGATTTGAGGAAACATCAAATCTGATTTTCACACAAAACAGATTGGAAAGCAGTCAAAGCACTATATATAACACCACAGTGAAAGTGGATTATTGCAGTACAAATAACCTCAGTTGTTGTATTATATATTATCAAACAAGATCTGCTGTAAGTAGGATATGAAAGTTATCTAATTTATAAAAATCTCCCTCCTCTCACTTACTCCAAATGACTTTAAGACACAGTACTTTGTTTATGCATTTTAGCTTCTCATTAGATTTTAAGTTTTTTTTTTTAATTTAAAATGAGTGAATCACATTGCATTATATTAAGGTTTGTCAAAATGATAGTCAAGTTCAAACTCGATCACATTTCACTTTATTTTTTTATTACTCAATACTATTAAGTATTTTGAAAATAAAAAAATTACTTATTGTTAATTATTGAATACTTATATATAATATGATAAAATATTTTTAAATCTATGATCTTATGAATTTTCTTATAGATTAAGTTAAAGTTTTAAACATAAAATTGAGAAAGAGATAACTTGAAAAGTATTATAAATAAACTATAAAGTATTAAATGCATAATCATTAATGCAGAAATATATATACAAATATGGTGTTTAGATTTTCATACATTTAAGGTCATGGATGTGTGAGCTGAATAATGAATGTTCAGCTCAATTTACACACATTAGGAACCTTAATTGAAGCTTGGTTCATTATCTAGCCATTAACAATTTGCTGAACAGCCTGAACTTATCTACACTCCAATAAAGCATATCAAAACTTATTTTAGGACAAAAACAAAAACAGACAGTGGTTGTAAAACTCTAGAGTTACCTTTTTTTTTAAGATATTCTAATCGGTTCATCGCTTTACGATTAGTCCGATTCAGGACAGGTCCCGGGATTAAGGCATAAAAACAAGTTAAAACATATGTAAATTCTCTTTTTTGTCAAGCTCATATGAGCTCAAAAGTTGCTATTCTACAAACCAGACTAACTTGTTTTAATTCTAAACACTTTTCATTAAATGCATCACCATTCACCACCAACACCAAGAAGCCTTGATCTGAAAAGACAAGTAAATCACCCACCAAAACTAATCAGATTCTGTACATGAAATCCGAGGTTAAAATATATGTTTTTTTCTGTTGAGTTGCAAAGGGAGCTGCCTCATGAACATTACTCGAAAATAGATTACGCAAGAATCATGATTGAGCACACCTAGTGATTTTTCTTTCCACTTGCTAGGTTGAAGATTTCATGCCTCTCTAGTTTGTTAACTGCAGATTTGGTTTCAGCTATTCAACCAAATATAAAGAGAGCCCAGTAAAGTTCCAAATCAGATCTGTTATTTTGGGCTCAACAATCCAGCAAATGTGGTTTCTGAATAAGTAAGTTCAGATCCTGAGTTAAGAAGCAATGCTTCCCAAGCTCTGGCTCCTGGAGCAAAATTTTCCGCAACAATTTTCTTCATCAATTCCAGTGCTTCAGTAATCAAGCCCTTTTGGCACATGTGAAATATGATATTATCAAATGTTGAAGATCTAGGATAAAAACACTTCTCCAACATTTCCTCCAACAGAAGACATATTTCACCAATCTCAACTTTACCAACCATGCCATCAAGCATGATCCTATATGTATGCAAGTTGAGCCCAACACCCTTCAACACCATCTCCTTCATTAGCCCCCTTGCCTTACTTAAATCCCCTGCCCCACATAATGCAACCAATAAAGTATTGTACGTAACCACATTCGGTTTGCATCCTAACTCTTCCATATGAGCAACAATCTCAAGCGCCTCATCTACTTTATTCTGCTTACACAAACCATTTATGTACACATTATAAGTATAAACATCAGGAATGAGTCCCAATACAAGCATTTCATCAAATAGTTCATCTAACTTCACATAATCCCCTTCTGCAACAATCCCACTCAAAACAATAGTATAACAAACAATGTCAGGCTTAATTCCATCTTCTTTCATCTGTTTCAGAATGTCCAAAGCATCCATGCCCCTCCCTTCCTTCACCAAGAACCTAATCACATTCGTATAATCCATGACACCAGGGAAAAATCCTAGTTTCCTCATACCTCCCCAAACAACCAAAGCCTCAACACTGGTCAAATCCTTTTGTTCACACAATGATGATATTATCAAAGAACATATCTTCCCATCCAAACTATACCCATCTTCTATCATACAATTCAGTATCTTAATGGCATAATCCACCCTCTTAATTTTACACAAGGCCTTGACCAAAACCCGAAAAGTCGATTCCTCAATACGAATGTTCATATACTGGCTCTTTAACAAGATCTGGGGAACCATTTTGAGGAACTCTCTCTTCCTGCAAAGCAATGAGAGCAACAAGTTCAGGGAGCAAACAGTTGGTGTGCACCTGAACCTGGGGATTCTGAAGAACAGATCAACAGCATCTTGGACTCTGTCAGCAAGACCATAGAACCTAATAAGGTACACAAAGATGAACTCAGGTGTTTCAAACTTCTCCATGTGTTCAAGGTGGTCGAGAACAGGAGGAATGTCGTGAAACTGGGAGGTGTTGGTTAAGGTTTTGACGACAAAGTAGTAAGCTTTTGGAATAGGGTCACAGCTATAGGCTTTGAAGGAGTCAAGAAGAGTGGAGAGAAGAAAAGGGTAGTGAAGGTTGTGTCTTTGGGGTTGTTGGGAGGAACCCATTTCAATGGTTGATTGTTTGAGGGTTTGCATGGCTTGTTGTTCACAAAAGTTGTGGTGCCATGAGGTCTTGTAAGGGGAATATGGCCATTTTCTGAATTTCCTGAGGAATTTGTTGGCACTCTTCGATAAAGGGTGTCTCACCATTTGGATTTGATGAGGAACTCAAACAACAAACATAAAATTAGCGTCGAGGCCTCTTTGAAATCTTTACATGTTTACATTTATTATTAATTTTAAAATTTATTAATTTAACCGTTGAATCGGAAGTTCTCATAAGGTATACCATGTTTGTAAAATGTAATACGTTTTAAACTTCGTTAATATTTTATTTCACTACTTTATTTTAATAAATAATATTATATTTAAAGTAAATATAAGAGTATATCTTTTATGGTCCTCGGCAAATCTCACGATATCTGTTTTTGAGGATCTAATGTGGGTTTTTTTTTAAATTTGTGAGGGGTCACACTTTCAATTAAATTGGTCAATTTTGAATTTCTTAAGACCACGAATAACCTTTTTATTTGCTAAGGATTAAAGCGGGCATTCTAAAATTTGATGAGGATTTAAAATGATATTTAAAGTAAAAATAAATATCTATTATTGAATATGTATCTACGAATGTTCTAAAATTTCGCATTGTACACTAGTCATTTCCTTCCTTGCTCTTCTTTTTCTACTCATTTTCTGCCCAACAATTAAGTCTGATGGCGATGATGCCTTAGCTGTTGACTTCCATATTCCCGGGTTACATGTGTAGGCTCTGTAGCTAAGTATTTTCAGTTGTTTCAAATTAAGTTCACTAATAGGTTTCATTGTGGTCCTTTTTTACCTCATGTTGGTTACTCATTTGAAAACATTGTTTCTGAAAGCTGAACTGGTACTAGTTTTAATTTGAAAAACTATTGTGCTTTTAGGTAGAAATATTATTTGTAGTGGTTGTGAGTTTCAATGCTCCTAGGAAGTATAAACTTTTTGATTTGGAAACCTCAAACAAGACTAATTAATAATAGTGGAAACCTCAAACAAGATCAATTAATAACAGGGCTTTGGTTTTGTCATGTTACATGAATAATTTTTTTTTTCTACAAAGAAAAGACAAACTAGATAATAATAAAGAAAGTGAAAGATGCACTCTTTTTAAGGACTTTGTGTTGTCTCAAGTGGTTGCATGACACCAGTTTTTTTTCTACAATACTATTCTTATTTATCCCTTAATAATAACCTTAAATTGAAACTAATTAGTTTGAATTTTTTCGGTTTCTTTAATAATAATATATAGCATTACTTTGCACCACTTAATGAGAAAAATCAAAAGTCCAAATCTTTTTCCTTTACGTGATCGGTAGTCGTACAACAGTGTTCATTAATTCCAATTAGACTTTGACTATAGAAAAGTCCAATTAGCTAGGCTTTTAAAATTTGTGAGCCTTATTCAAATAATTAATTATCCTAATCTTGACAAAACCTACTTTTGCAACAATATCTCCCGTACTCATGACTTGGGATCTGATTGCATAATTTGATTATATGTATTCAAAAAATTATAATTTAAGTATAAAATTAGTTAAGTGTATGTATAACATTTGTACTATATGTATTCCAATAAAATGAATAAATTACTAATTAATACCAAAACATGCATAGAATTATATTAATATTCTTAGCTAACTTCACGTGTTATTTATGAACCTGGTCAAAGGCGGTGGTCAGACCCCAAAGTGGAGCTAATAGCGATTTGATCATTTATTATTTGACGTTTGTTTTTTCTATGATGGTTTATGTCATGTTTTACATATCCATATGTGTGCTGGTTTTTCTTTACTTACAGGAAAATTATCAAAAACTTGAAGAGGAGAGGTCCGCACAGGCGACGACAGACGGTCAATCCAGTTCCTCCTATTCCGATAATGGGAACATGTTGGTTACAACTGCAGGTGGATTCAACAAGAAAGAAAGAGTGGTCGGGCTGGGAGGATATGCTAGCCGGCTGAAGTCTAGTAAGCGGCCCTCTACCCAGGTTGACAGTGTTTCTGCAGGTAAACTCAATGCATAGTTAATTCTTTTATGTTTTCAATCTCTATTCTATTAATATTTTATTTTAAACATTTAACTTACTGTTTTATAATAATGTATTTGCAGATGAGCTTAAAAGGATGAGGGTGTCCCACTCCTAGATTCAGGAGCAATTGCATGCTGCGACGGAGCAATTGCATGCTGCGACGGAGCAATTAACTCAGCAAGCGGAATTTATGAAGCAGCAAGCTGACATTATGAAACAAATGCAGGAACAACTCCGACTTTTAATGCAGGACAAGGAAGCAAACTGCAACAAGTCGAAGAGACCGGCGCCGGATGATGACCCTGATGATGATGATGACTTTGCTAGGATTTTAGAGGCATACTAGTTGTTGTTTGTATGTTTTACTTCTTTTAGGATTTCAGAGATATATCAGATATTTTTTGTATGTTTTATTTTGTTTAGAACTTTAGAGACATTTTAGTTGTAGATTTGATGGTTGTTGTTGTTCACTTTTGTTGATATACTATTTAATCTTAATTTAATTGTTTATCCAGTATTTTTTGGATTTCTGTTGCTCAATTTATGTATTTATGTTCATTTGAAATCCTTGTTGTTTACAGAAAAATTAACAAAAGTTTAATACATTTTTTTATTTTTTTATTTTAATTCCAGAATTTGTGGCAGAAATTTTCAAAATTCCCTTGCAAAATTCGTAGCCTTTTGCGAGGGAAAATCAAAATGTTCCCTTGCAATTTTGCAACGGAAATTTAATACAGCCCTTGCAAATTTTGCTACGGAAGTTTGCGAGGGAAAAACACTGTAGATAGCTCTGTTGTTAGCGAGGGAAATTTACTTTTTTGCAAGGGAACTTTTCCGTAGCAATTTGCGAGGGAATTGTCATATGACAAATTTCCCTTGCAAATTTATTTACAAGGGAAATTTACTGTTTTGCAAGGGAATTTTTCCCTCTCTGATTGGGAATTTTCTAGTAATGTATTTACCTTTCGTATTTACCAAGTGAATTAAAATAAGCATATGCTTTTCAAGAATGTTGTTCTAGTTAGAGCCATTTGTTAAACAACTATTAGATATTCGTAAGGATATATGATAACAATATAATGTGTTGTTTTTAGCGGTCTTAAACTATCTATTAAAAGGATATGCTTTTTTATGTATGGTTGTGGTCTTGACTCATGTGGACTTAATTTATTTATGATGGTGATATTGACTTGCTCGATTATTGTAATTTTTGTCTTTGGTAAAATTATTGCAATATTTAACACAGCAAGTCAATCTAGTGTTCCCTTAAAAATTTTAAGCAATGCATCCGTAATTGAAAATAATTAAGTCGTTATCAATAACGGATCGGTAAACCACATCAACAAAAGAACAAAGAGGAGTAAAGACTAATGCATTAAACACTAATGTAAGTATGCAATATAATTCTGTTTTTATCATGTTGCTGTCTTAATTTTCCATATGTTAGTCGAGATGTATGTGTATTGGAAAGGTCTCATTTCTCAAAAAAATTTATTATTCAAAACAACAAAGTTGACATGTTGGCGGACCCAAGAATTATTATAATGGGGGGCGAAAAAATTATATGTACTCGTCTATTCAATAATCACTGACATTCCAATTCATTTTGGCCAATGTTTCAACATTAAATCAGAATTCAAGTAGCTATTAGATTTGTTTTTGAATCACAGATAAACTGAGTGATAATCAAACTAAAATATAACTGATTCAAAATCCGACCACTAACACTAGTTGGTCTAGTTCAGTTTTTAAAATATTTTTCCATTTTAACTACCTAGTTCTAATTGTACCGGTCATAAATAGGTAAAAAGCTTCTAGTAAATACTTCTAGGGTATACTACCTATTTCCATTTAAAATACTTCTAGTAAATCTACATTTTGCATGTACCGGTCAAAAGCTTCATTTTTCACTTCAATACTTTTCTCTTTGTATTCCTTTAACTTGAAAAATCTCCGTTCGTTGATAGCTACAACATTCTGTAATCATTTACAATGCTATTACTTTTGTACAACGTAAAGCTTGTCATAACAAGTTTTACACTTAACCAGGCACTGTATATATATATTATGTGTATCTTTCTAGTCTGATGTTACAACCCGCCTTTAAATTAATTTTTTTATATGCAAAAATTTTAAATAAATAATTTTTTAAGGGGGGCGGGGGCCACCACTAGCCCCATGTAGGTCCACCCGTGCATGTTCCTCGTATAGTTTACCAGGTCAAAGAGCGTGTCTGATTGAAATGTCAATGACAATAAACTTTGGAAAGTGTCTTAGACGTAAGTACAACGCAGAAGTCAAAAGATAAAGTTCAAATCGCGTTCAAAACAATTCAAAGTTAATCCTTATCCGCAAAGAAACCTCCCTTCAACATGGTTGACCATTTCCGATCCTGTAACATATATATTACAACAAAGCTTCTGTACCCAACTAGTACCTCAGATTCTACATCAACAATATTAACAAAGAAACTCGTTTCTAAAACTCATTCTTCTGCCACCACCCTTTTGAACTTCAACCATCATGGCAAATCCACCTCCATCTTCTGCCACAGCCATCATCGATCCTCGGTACTGTGCTCCTGGTATGCACCTCTATGAACTTCAACTAGCACATTTTGTGCATGTTTATTAATAACTCTTTAAAAAAAAAAAAAAAAAAAATTCTGTCTATTACTTCTCTCTGTTCTAAGACAGAATTTCATTCTCATCATCATCCTTTTGTTCATTGTAAATCCATTTTGTACTTAGCTAGGCTCATTCTGTATGATCAATAAATCCTGTTTAGAAGCACAGTTTACATATTTATAAACTACCATTATTGTTACAGCTTCACATCCCGTTGATTTAATTATCACAAAGGAAAGGACTAGGCGTGATAACTTCACTGTCACAGACATTAATGGAAACATCGTTCTCACGGTTAAGAGTTCTCTCGTTACCTTCGTAACACCTCGCCAACACCTGTTCTTACTTGACGCTTATGGAAACCCCATTGTCCATCTTCGCAGAGCGGTTGGTTCATCAACTCCCATCTCAATTTTCTTTCTGCTATGAATTTCTGTTGCTTTTCCTCTATTTTTCCCTTATTGTTGGTATCTAATAATGAGTAGGAACATCTCAAGTATGTATTTCTTCTTCTTCTTCTTCTTTATATTGGTTAATGTGTGATAGAATCAAAGTGAATGTGCATAAAAGTTTTTGGTGGGATTAATTATAATATATGTAGGGAAAAACTACTCTTATATTGCATCATAAGAGTAGTTTTATCTCCTACACAATCATCGAAAATCGTGACATTCATTTTTCTTTTTTCTTTAAATGGCGGGTCCCACCACATATGTGTCACAACATGAAAAAAAATATCTCTATATATTGTAGGTGATTCTCGAGCAATTATGCTAATTAAACTGTTTATGCTAAAGTTGTTCATTTGTAATCGAATGGTCATGAATTTGAATTCAGAAAAATAATCATTTTGCATATATACAAGGTAAAATTACATAACGAAATTGTCATCAGAGTCAGGATTTAACGGGGAAAAGTGGTTTATTATTGTGTTGTGGGTGAGTAGTATCTTTTCAAGGAATGTTGTGTTGCACACTTGCACTTGGTAATTGGTATATATGGAGTATTTGACAAAGCTCATGTAAGACATTAAAATGTATCCTTTTAAGCATAAATCTGAAATTACAATTAGATTGAAGGACAAAATTATAAAATATATATATATAATAGTTCATGAATCAACATTTAATTAAGTAGTATTTCAAATTATGTACCAAAAAAAGAGAGAGTAGTATTTCAAATTTATGAAATTTAACTTGGAAGTGACTGCTTTGTCGTGCAGCTACTGGCAGCAAATGATAGTTGGAAAGCATTTAGAGGTGAAAGTGAGGAACCAAAGGATCTGATCTTTATTCGAAAGCGATCCTCGTCAATGTTCCATCTAAGGACCAAATTAAATGTGTTCTTGGCAAATAATACAACAGAAGTTTGTGACTTCAAGGTCAAAGCAAATTTGTCTGGAACATCTTGGGATGTTTACAAGGGCGAGTCTGACACTACTGTTGTTGCTCAGGTTTGTTTTTTGACACATAATTTATTATTGGAAAAAGTTGAATCAATGCTGCCGTGGTTTGTTTCAGAATTACTATATTATATGTTTTTTTTTATCATATATACCCCTGTGCTCTATAAAAAATAAAAAACTGCATATGTAATAAAAAAAAATATACCTTTTTACAAATCACAGGTATATATGTGATAAAAAAAAATCACAAAGATATAAGTGATTTTGAAGCAAACTACAGAGATATTGGTGAAGTTTTCCCTTTATTATTTTACTTAGTTCTCTGCAACAAAAAAGAAAAATGGTAAAAAAAAGATAAATTAATCCTTTTTTTTTTTTAGTACAGATAAATTAATCCTTTTTGTTGAGAATAGGTGTGAGGAAAAAAGTTTCATGTGAAATAAAGTAGAAAGACTTGCAATCTTCTTGCCTTATTAAAATTTTGGATCGCAATAGGACCATTGGTTTTGTTTATGGGGGTAGTTTGGATTCCCCCCTAATGGCCCAATATTTTGAATAAAATTGCTAAAGATATTTTTATCTTTTTTTCTTTTTCAAATTATAGACGCTAGAAAGAAGTGCTAATATTAGTTGAAAATACAAATTTATGGAGATAATTGTTATTGCAGATAAATAAGAAGCTTGGGACTATATTTAGCAGGGAGAAGTTCATGGTCACTGTGTGTCCGAACATCGATTATGCATTCATTGTGGCGCTAATTGTGACTTTTGATTAACCACGACCAAGGAAAGTTCACAGGGGAAAATTAAGCTTAATTTGGGCTAAAACTCTCTGATGGGTTATAGACTTATAGTTGTGTATCTCAGTTTCTTTAAGTAGTGTATTCTTTCGTTTTTTTCATCAGATGTAAGGGATAAAAATGAGATTATGTTGTACTTTTATTTTAATTGTTTTTTGTAAATTCTTTTAATGCTTTAAAGTATTATTTGCACGTTAGTTATTACAGCAACAATAATGCACAATTACATGAGTAACTTCATATATGAGTTGGAGAAAATCTTAGGTAGGACAACCTCAAAACATAATTAATTGATTAAATGAGGTGAGCTAACGATAGTTGTAAAGAATCAATTCAACCCACCCATTAAATTTGAAGTGTGGACAAAAATTCCAATAAAAAAAAAGTGGAGTACGGTGAGTGTAACGCCTGGCAACTTGCAAGGATTAACGACTGTCCCCACACACTAACACGAGACTTTTCAGCGTGCTTTGTCCTCACTCACACACTTCCCGGGAAAACTTTCCAAGAGGTCACCCATCCCAGAATTGCTCCAAGTCAAGCACGCTTAACTATGGAGTTCTTCCGTTCCAGGCTACCGAAAAGTAGATGCATCTTGTTAGTATAAGTAGTACCAATTAATTCTTATAAGCCATTCCCAACTGTACCGTCCCATACCAGCACAGTCTCTGGAATCCCTCTCTTTCGGGTGTTGATTCGATTCATTCATGTACCCCCGTCCCTAGAAGCCTGCCAGGAGCCGCTCCTTGTCCATGCCTTTTCGCACCGGCGATCACTCCGAGCCCTCGTCAGCGCCCGAGATGTTACATGCCCACCAGCTTCCGCCTGGTTCGTCCTTGAACCACACCGCCTGGTTCGTCCTTGAACCATACCGTACTGGAAGAGAGGCCATGCTCTGATACCACTTGTAACGCTCGGCTACTTCAAGAATCAACGACTATCCCCACATACTAACATTTGACTTTTCAGTGTGCTTTTTTCTCACTCGCACACTTCCCGGGAAAACTTCCCAGGAGGTCACCCATCCCAGAATTGCTCCAAGTCAAGCACGCTTAACTATGGAGTTCTTCCGTTCCAGGCTACCGAAAAGTATATGCATCTTGTTAGTATAAGTAGTACCAATTAATTCTTATAAGTCATTCCCAACTGTACCGTCCCATACCAGCACAGTCTCTGGAATCCCTCTCTTTCGGGTGTTGATTCGATTCATTCATGTACCCCGTCCCTAGAAGCCTGCCAGGAGCCGCTCCTTGTCCATGCCTTTTCGCACCGGCAATCACTCCCCGCCCTCGTCAGTGCCCGGGATGTTACAGTGAGAATTGAACCTAAGACATGAGACTTTGATATCATGTAAAGAATTAATTTAATTTAAAAATTAAGCTATTAAGTGATGACCTTTTTAATAATTTATATTATTCTCTAAAAATAATAGTTAGGTCAACTATCGAATAATGATAACCAAAAGCAAGATATGATGAATATTTAATTATTTTCTGGGTATACTGGTACACAATTCTTTAATTAGCTAACTTTCTAAAAAGTCCTAGATAAGTTTATGGTAAAATATAGATTCCAGTTCTGAACTGTAGTTCATTTTCACCTTGGTGCTCAACATTTATTTTGTAGCACATAATTCCTATAAACTACCGTAAGGAGTAAAATTCACACATAATTAAGGTGTTAGACTTGGTGGGAAAAAAAAATCCTAAATCATAGAAGATAACCGCCCCCCCTTAAAATGTAGTCAATTTTCAAGTTTATTATATAATTTTTTTTTTAAATGCAATGGTAGTGTATAAAGTTTTATTTTAACATCTTACACACCTCATGTGAATGCATTTGAGTGGTACTTTGTTAACTAATACCTCATTTAATTAATAAACTTCATATACCAAACTTGAGAAATGTAATATATGTAATTTAGCCTCTCTTTTTTTATTTTTGTATAAACAATACCCCAATTTTGGTCATTTTAGTGCCCCAAATTAAAATCCTCTTAAAAGGGTTTCAACGCTTACACACCTATAAATTACTTTATAAATCTTATTTCCAACAAAAAAAAAAAAACGCTTACACACCTATTCTAATTTGGATTATCAGCTCCTCTTTTTTTCTTTTGTCTTTCTTTTTTTTTCTTTATTTAATTATTTTTTATTTCTTTTCAGCCTCAATTCCTCTCATGTTCATTTAGGAGCTAGCAATACAATGGCGTTAAAGACTTTTTCTTTATTTATTATAAACGAGAAATAAAATTTAGTATAAGAAGATAAATGACAATTTCAATGAAGTTTGATCCTAAATAATTACTTGAGCTAAGACTCATGAGTTTGTCTTATATATTTTAGTTCTTCAAAAATGATTATATTTTAGATTTTCATTCAAATAAAAATAACTACAATCTCCATTATTGGTTTGTCACGTTCCTCTTGAATTCTGATAGCTAGTTTCGTACGTATAAAAAAATACAGAAGGAAAAAAAAAAAAAAAAAGCCAAACGTAGCATCTCATACGAATAAATAACTCATTTCTCATCTAACCAAAAAAAAAAAAAAAACTCATTTCTCTGTAGCTTCGTAATTTAATAAACTTTAGGCATATTGAGAAACCAGATACGATAATTAATATCAATGTCCCATAACAACTTCCCGTTTCTTAATCCATAATTATCATTTATTTATTTTTTATTTTTTTTGTAAATAAAGAGGAGCACACCCCAAAAAAACAAAGACTAAACAATCAGAAACAAACGTGGAGACATCCCTTAACAGGAGCTCCTTAAAAGAAGATTAATTATAGAGAGATATATATCAAACTAAAAAATTTGACATCAAATTTTAACAATTGATTTTCATTGATCTAAAATTTATTGGGTTATACTTATTAATTAATTATTAATTTTCAATAAATTATAGCGATTAAATTAATAAAAATCAATAATTAAGATTTAATATTATACATGAGATAGGATCTTTGACTATATATATATATATATATATATATATATATATATATATATATAAACAACCATCCTATCCCACATGCAGATCACACAAGAGCCAGAAGAAAAGGTCAAGGGCATCATTTTGGTGTTTCTTTCTCTTTAGTTCAATAACCATGGCGTATCCATATTATCCTCTGCCACAGCCCTCTGCTCCCCCTAACATGCCGGCGATTCCCAACGTCGTCATTGGTCCTCAATTTTGTGCTCCGTATCCAGTGGATCTGGCCGTCATGAAAAAGGTGATGACCATTTCAGATGGAAACTTCGCGGTTACAGACATGAACAACAATATTATTTTCAAAGTTAAGGGTTCTCTATTAACCTTACGTGACCGTCGTGTCTTAATCGACGCCGCTAACAACCCCCTTGTCACCCTACGACGGAAGGTTTGTAACTTTTTCTAGCAATCACCTATATCCTCGTTTTAATTGTTAAGCTTTTAGACTCTGATGCAAAATTTAAGACATACGGTATAATTTTTGTTCAATTATTTATTAATTTAATGTGAGTAAAACGTGTACAAAGAATTGTGCGTTTAAGTCATGCATAACTCCATGTGCGATTTGGACAAAAACCAAAATGCATCTATCATCTGTCGTGTTGTACAAGACCCATATGATATATGGGTGACTTGAATGCGCGGCCAATATGCACGTCTTGTATTGTGCTAATTTTTATGCAATAGTTGTGCATGAAAATTATACGTGTCTTAAATGCGCACGTTTTCTATATGCATTTCACTCTCATCATATTGATAATAATTTACCAAAACAAAATAAATCGGTGATATGTTTGTGATTTTGCTTTAGAAGAGTCAGAAAGCCTAATTTCTCTTGTTTTCTTCCATTTTTTTATTTTTTGTTTCTTGCGATCAAAAAGTTTTTAGGATCATACAGATACATATATGTCGTGACTCGCGATCATTAGAGTAGAGTTATTATGCTGATGTTTACAAATTTTATATTTTCATATTGTATAGTATAACATCTTTATATTGAAACCCTAATATTTATGTATTTGTAATGTTTATATATCACTTCCAATTCCTAAACCAAAAGTACATATGCTCTACACTGAAACTAATATATATGGTTTACTTTAAAAAGAATTAAAATCTAAAAGAAGTAATTTTAGTTTTTTATAGACTATAAAAAATTTGAAAAATCATTAACATATATTTTTAATCTATATCTGATTTTACTTTTGACTGCAAATATTTCACCCGTAAAAAAAAAAATCAATTTTGGACCAGGATTTTTACAATATTTTATTTTATTTTATACAATAATGACATTGAGTTTTGAACTTAATTACTCAAGACCCTCACCACTACATTGTTCTCGTGGCTTAAATGGCTTAAATCTTTACAACATTTTAGAATCCACTTCCACAAGTATTATTATTTACTAAGCATTTTTTTATAAAATTCACACAACTATTATAATGTTTTGAGAATAATACTTTCAAGTCCAATGAAATGATTAAATTGAATTAAGATATTAGTAAAGAATTTAAAATCAAATTTTAACTGTTGAGAGTATTAATATTCTCGTAATATTTCTGAATTTCTCCTAGATATGATCACATCATTTGATGTAGGACCATGCATCTCAAGAAATAAATCCTTTGTTTTTTTTTTATATCTTTTTTCAAAGCATTAATACACAAGAAATTCAGCAGTACTCTTAATCTTCATATAGCTCAAATGAATCACAATCTAAATTTAAGTGAATTTAATGTTACAACTTACAAGTAAATGTATATATTATTGATGCAGATAATGACTGCACATGATCGATGGCAAGCTTTTAGGGGTGAAAGCACAGAAACCAAAGATCTAATCTTCACTTTGAAACGATCATCCCTTATTCAGTTTAAGGCCAACCTAGATGTGTTCTTAGCCAATAACACCAAAGAAGATGTTTGTGACTTTAAGGTCAAAGGTAGTTGGTTTGAACGATCTTGCATTGTTTATGCTGGTGAATCTAACAACATCGTTGCCCAGGTAAATTTAAATTCCTCTGTTTAGATAAACAAAACAACTGGTTATTATTAACTACTTTTAGTGAATTATCACTTAACTATGCTAATTGTTTATCGAAAATAATTAAAACATCTTGCGGGAATGCTATTGCAGATGCATAAGAAGCATACTGTTCAGAGTATTGTGATTGGGAAAGACAATTTCATGGTCACAGTGTATCCCAACATTGATTATGCGTTCATAGTGGCGCTAATTGTGATTCTTGACGAGATTAACGGAGATGATGAGTAGTATGATGATCAATTAGAGGTAATGTTATATATATAGTAAGTTCTATTGTACTCCTTATGTTAGGTGATACTATTTCATAAAAGGGAAAAATGTTTATCCTTTTAAATGACACAACTTACATCCTTTCACTCTCACAAAGAGGTGGGACTCACACCTTTATTTTTTTCTGTCAACTCTCTCTCTTCCTTTATCTATCTCTTTCTCTCTCTTAAAATGACACAACTTTACATCCTTTAAAATGACACACACTTTACCCTTCATAAAATTATTGTATGCTTAATAATATTTTAAGACTTGTATATTAAGCACTTAAAAGGTATAAGCCTGTTTGAATGGACTTTTTTCTCTCCAAAAACTGCTTTTTTTTTTCTTGAAAAAAAGTACTTCTCATTTTTAGTTCGTTTAGATGTCTGCTTTTAAAAAAAGCATAAGTCATAAAAAAGTCAAAAATCTACTTTTTTCAAAAGCTAAAAATTTTAACTACTAAAAAAAACAGAAGTCAAAAGTCAAATATTTTTTTCAAAAACTAAATATTTTTATAAAAATATAAATATCTTTAACTTTTATAAAAAGTACTTCTAAAATAAGAAATAAATAAAAGTTACTTTTTTTAGAAGGCGAAACAAACGAGCTCATATATAATTCAGTGATTCAAGCTAATGAAAATTATATATTTTTTGACTTGTTTGTGTGGAGAAAAGAAAAATTTTGTTTTTTTTTTTCTATAAGTGACAACTCCTCAATGAAAGGAGTAAGTGTGCTGAGACTACTACAAAGCATGTAGTTTTTTTTTTGGGGTAAATAGAAACATGTGCACGTAAAAGTTTTTATTACGTGTCATTAGTACTCTTCTCCCGGAAATAATGCAACAGAGTCTCGCCGACTTTATTTGTTTTTTTTACTTGGTGGGTTCCACACTTTTTCTTTCAATAGGAAAATTAATAGTTTCACTTTCTCCTCAACGAGAAACTATTAACCCAATAATGCACAAGGGGTGCTGAATTAATCAAAACAACAGAAAAAGTAGAGGAATGAGACATCAAAAGAAGTCAACTAAGGAAACGGTCCTCAGAAACAAGTGGAAACCATGACAGTTGTTTAAATATGTTGAACTTGTCTACACATGCTAACCCAACAGCCATAATGTACACCTTTGTAATGTTTGTCTTGGTTATATATGCACTATCTAGTGCGACTATTATTGTTCCTTTGGGTAAAAATTAATAGGAGAAAATCAATATTGGTGTAGTTGGCTAAGGAATAGGATTAGACTCATATCTTGCAAGGGCGTGAATTTGATTCCCACTAACCGATGTAAAGATTTTATCGGTGATGGAATTTATATTTCTTCTTAGAGATTGGAGTATGGTATTTAACCCCACCTAAAAAAAAATCAATAGGAGAAAATATACGCAATAAAATCTGGGAGTAGATTTTCTTATGTGAAAAAGTAGTCACGTGGTCATGTTATTTGATTACAACCATTTATTGATGATGAGATAAGAGAAAAAAAAATGTATAACATGATCACATGACCATTTTTTCACATGAAATAATCGACTCTCATAAAACTTTGAACATACAGGACAAGCTGTAACCACAAAAAAAGAATAAAAAAAGAAAGAAAGATAAACTACTAGTAAGACATCATGGCCTGACACTAGGCTTAGATACCGCATCTCACCTTTTTCTTTTCTAAGATAATTCATGTCTCCAATGAAATGGAAATGAATACAATATAATAAATAAAAACTCTTTCATTACATGTAACATCCTTTATAATTTATTAGTATAGAGAATATTATATTAGTTCTTAAATCTTAATTTAAATAAGAGAATATGAATTATAATAAAATTCAAACATAACATCAAATAAGACATGTGACAAAATATTCTTAAAGTTTAATTGTACAGAACTCAAATTCACTATTATATCGAAAATACACCTTAATCTAAACTGAAAAGAAATATTTTTTTTTCCTATTAATTGCTCCACTGAACTCCATATAGTCTTCAAAATCTTTAATCATAGTGTTTACCCTACTCCAAAGCTATCCCTAGTGGCATGTCGTTTACTCTAGAAAGGTTAGCATAAAAACAAACACACGTGAGATAAATCTCTGTAATATTAGGGTTTTTGAACTATAACCAATCCAGCCACTTTAGTGAAAAATATCATTCTCACAGAATAAAATTTATAATAAGAAAATAATATCATAAACAATAAATATAAGCCCAAACCTTTGTGGGTTTTTCATTCAGCTATACCCAAACCTTTGAGGGTTCTACCCAAACTTTGTGGGTTCTAGATACATATATACAAACGTGTAATCTTTAACTGAAATGACTAATGTTCAATTCTGTAAGCGCTCAAATTCTGTGGGTTCTGTATGTGAATGATTCTGTATGGCGGAGCTCAAGCTATGATAAGGCGTCCCTTACCCTATAACCATTCTGATCCCCTTGTGGGTCAGTCACAGCAGAATCATTCAGTAAAAGATTACATATTCCATTAGTATTCATTTAATACCAAAAGAAATTCTTTAATTTCTATAAACTTGATTCAAGATCATTTTCATATCTGATATAAGTAAATTCATCAAATTCACAAAGCCAAATACTGAAAATAAAGTAAAAGAATAGAAAGAATTCATAAAATAATTTTGGCAGAGTAACGACATATTCACAATTTTTAAAGAAATTTTAACATAACATAAATAATAACATAACCAACATAGCTTTCTAAAATAAATAAAAATCAATTTTAAAAGTAAAGGAGAGAAAGAGTTGCTTACTCTCAATATTAGCTTCCGTATTCTTTTCTTTTTTTCTTTCTTTCTTTCTTTTTCTCTTCTTCTTCCCCTTTCTTTCCTTCTCTCTCACTCTTTCCTTCTCTCTCTTTCCTTCACTCTCTTCTTCTTACCGTTAAGTTTATTGGGGGTTATAGAATTTAAAAAAAAAATGTAATCATTATTTTTAATAAAAATCTAAGAAATTTAATTATTACCTTTATAAATATCTAAGGAATCTAATCATTACTCTTATAAAAATTTAAGGAATCTTAATCATTATCTTTATAAATATCTAACGAATATAATCATTACTTTTATAAAAATATAAGGAATCTTAATCATTACCTTTATAAAAATCTAAGAAATCTAATCATCACTTTTATTAAATATCTAAGATATTTTATTCTAAATATCTAAGATATCTTATATTTTATTGATGAAAATTATACTTACAATCTTTTTTTTACAACCTCTTATAACTATATCTTAATACCGTTGATTTCCACCAATCAACAGTTATCTTTTATTGTGAATTAATAATTAATTAATGAGTTTAATTTGCGAAAATCATAATCGTTGATTGGCAAAAATCAACGGTGTTAAGATATGGTTGTAAAAGGTTGTAAGTATAATCTTCCTCTATTTTATTTATTATTATTATTATTTTAAAATATTACATTACAGGGGTTTGAAAATAAATGCAAAGATCGATATTCAAACAATAGAGAGGGACCTGCTACGATTTTATATGGAAATGGTTGTACACAAAATTTCTTATATCATTTTACACTGGTTAATGATATATAACTCTTTGGTTAGAACTTGTTAAGTTAACGAATTTCAAACAATATACATGTTAATCCAGCAGTATTCGGTAAGAAATTGATATAAAATTATGATTTGCGAATAGCAATATTAATTTAATACGATAGTTGTTAAAACTGAAGAGATCGCAATTCACAACAATGAATTCAAGTGGCTACGGTCATCTAGGCCACAAAGCATTAATCTTAGAAAGTCAATGGACCAATGAGATAAAGAATAATTTATACTTCAGTTAAGTTTGGTGTCAGAATTGATTAAGCTGTCAGTTAACCAAATGAAATCTCATATTAATTGTGGTAATGGATTAACTGAAATTTATATAAGTGGAAGGATCCATAAATTTAATACTTTAAAGTTTTGAGTTGAAACATGATATTCACTTATTATAGTTAGTCTAACTTAGTCATTTATAATGGTCTCTTGACTGAAATTAATAGAGTTTAAGAATTGATATAATAGAGACAGAGATGAAGGTTAGCATTCAAAATATCCAGCTAGGGGCTGAACTACAGTAGCTCTCCCAGAATCTTCGAGTAAACATTAAAATATATTTTACACTTTTGGTTTTCAGTTAGTGAATTTCTTATTGACTTTTTATTTATTCTTTATACAAATGTAAGTATTAACAAAATTACTAAATAAACCTTACGAATGGAGAAGAGTTATAAACAATTTTTTAGGCAAAATTAGTAAAACTAGTAACATTGAAATTAAAACACCCATACAATTGCACACACATACACAGAGGTCAGTATGGGCCAGTTCCTGGTTGATACACTTTCCTGAAAAAAATTATGTAACTGATGTGCCATTGCAGTTTAACAAACAAAGACACAGTAGTTACGGGGTTTCTCTTGGGGCCAATGGCAGAGAAAACAGAGTACATGAAGACAAAGGTGCCAATTATTTCAGCACCTGGAGGCTAGAGCATTTTCGTGTTAACTGTAAAGAATGATACTACTGAAATACTTCTGTTCATTGATATCTTTACCTCTTCAATTGAGGTGTATAAATACACAAAACAAGATTTTAAACTTCCTAAAAATCCTCTAACAAAATAAAGAATCAAATACTTTGTTGCTGAAACAGAAAAACAAATATTCTTTGTTACAACAACTTTCTAAATTTAAACTTCCTAATCTAACACTCCCCCTCAAGTTGGTGCATGGATGTCATACATGCCTAACTTGTTGATTGCATCTTTTAGAGCTTTTCCAGAGACTGCCTTTGTCAAGATGTCTGCAAGTTGGTTTTCTGATCTGATGAAAGGAGTGGTGATAATTTTCTGATCCAGTTTCTCTTTTATGAAGTGTCTATCCACTTCAACATGCTTCGTTCTATCGTGTTGAACCGGATTATGAGCAATTTCAATAGAAGCTTTATTATCACAGTAAAGACTCATAGGAATATTATAATTAATTCCCAAATCATTCAGAATATTTTTAATCCACAATAATTCACAGACACAGTATACCATACCTCTAAATTCTGCCTCAGCACTGGATCTTGCAACAACTTTTTGTTTTTTACTCCTCCAAGTGACTAGATTGCCTTCTACTAGTGTAAAATACCCTGAGGTAGATTGTCTAGTCGTTTTATCACCAGCCCAATCAGAATCAGTAAATCCTTCAATGCCTTTCTTGTTGTTTTTTGAAAACAGAATGCCTTTTCCAGGTGACCCCTTTAAATACCTTAGAATCCGATATACAGCCTTCATGTGATCTTCACTAGGAGAGTGCATAAACCTGCTTACCATCCCTACTGCATATGCAATGTCAGGCCGAGTATGTGAAAGGTAAATGAGTCTTCCTACTAGTCTTTGATACCTTCCAATGTCAGTCTTCACTTCGTCTGGATACACTCCAAGTATATGATTCATTTCAATGGGATTCTCAGCTGGTTTACAGCCTAGCATTCCGGTTTCTGATAAGAGATCTAGTATATATTTTCTTTGAGATAGAAATATGCCATTCTTGGATCTTGCAATTTCTATCCCAAGAAAGTATCTTAAAGGACCTAGATCCTTCATTTCAAACTCAGTTGCCAACCGATTTTCCAGGGACTTCATCTCATCAATGTCATCTCCAGTTAGTACCATATCATCAACATAAACTATCAGAATAGTTATCTTCCCTGCTCTATGTTTATAAAACAGGGTATGATCACAATTACTCTGTTTGTACCCAAACTTTCTCATTGCTAAGGAGAGGCGCCCAAACCATGCCCTTGGTGATTGCTTGAGTCCGTATAAGGCCTTTTTCAGCTTGCAAACTAGATCTCCATTTGATTGAGTTAGTTTCACTCCTGGTGGTATATCCATGTAAGCTTCCTCCTCTAAGTCACCATTTAAGAAATCATTCTTTACATCAAACTGTTTCAAGGGCCAATCCCTGTTCGCTGCTAGTGAGAGTAAAATCCTTATAGTATTAAGTTTGGCTACAGGGGCAAACGTCTGTTGATAGTCAATCCCATACTTCTGTGTATATCCCTTGGCTACTAGTCTTGCTTTGTACCGGTCTATACTTCCATCTGCCTTTAATTTTACTGTGAATACCCACTTACACCCAATTGTCTTTTTTTCCTTTGGCAGAGGTATTAATTCCCAAGTTGAATTTTTTTGAAGTGCCTCCATCTCATCATTCATTGCTTTCTTCCAGTTGGGATCATCAAGTGCTTCCTGTACACTACTTGGAATTGACACACTAGATAATTGATTAACAGATAAAGCATATGATTCAGATAAGTGTTGGGTAGATACATAGTTGCTAAGAGGATATTTGGCCGTTACTTTAGGGTCAGGTTCATAGAATTTTTTTGGAATACCTTTGTTAATCCGAGTGGATTTTCTGACATGTGTGTCAAGTGTATTAGCAGGAGGGATAAGAGTTACCTCATGTTCTGTTTGAATTTGGGGATGAACTCCAGGGACAATCATAGGAGAGCCTTCGGTTATGTGTGTTAGAGTAGGATCTTCATTTTGAGCTGTTGTTTCTGCTTCGGTTTCAGCTTCATTTTGTGCTTCAGATTCTGCATTTTGTGTTGCATTTGGTGCTGCAATGTCTGCTACATTTGTCCCTTCGGATTCTGCATTTTTTCCTGCGGTTTCTGCTGCATTTTGAGTATCCAAGAGAGGGGCTGAGTTAGAGAGCCAAACTTCATCTTCTGTATTAATTGGTGAAGCTGGATTCTCCCCCTCAGAAGAAGAAGTTGAGGCTCCCCCTGAGTAATAAGGCTCATTTTCCCTGAAATTGACTTCTAATATGACATATATTTTGTGAGAAATAGGGTCATAACAACGATAACCTTTTTGTACGTCCGAATACCCAACGAAAATACATTTTCTAGCACAAGGATCCAATTTAGATCGCTGAATTTTGGGGATATGAACATAAGCAGTGCATCCAAAGATTCTAGGTTCAAGGGTAGATGGATGAGGGATAGAACAATAAGAGGTAAGTGTCTGGTAAGGGGTTTGGAAATTAAGGACACTGGAGGGAGTTCTATTTATAATATAGGCAGCAGAAGTGACAGCCTCACCCCAATAGGAGGAAGGGACATGCATTCCAAATAAAGAGGCTCTAACTACTTCCATGAGGGTACGGTTCATTCTTTCGGCTAAACCATTTTGCTGTGGTGTGTAGGAACAGGAAGTGTGGTGTATAATTCCATTAGAGGTCAGAAAATCAGAAAAAGCACCAGCCATGTACTCCATTCCATTATCAGACTGAAGGATTTGAATTTTAGTGTTGAACTGATTTTGAACCATGCAAAAAAATTTCTTGAAGACAGAATAAACTTCGCTTTTATTTTTCAAGAGACTTACCCAGCACATACGAGTACATTCATCAATGAATGTTACATAATAAAAGCAGTTAGAAAAAGATGATATTTTTGCTGGGCCCCATACATCATAGTGAATAACTTGGAAGGGAACACAACTTTTATTCAAACTTGGATAATAAGGAATTCTATGGCTTTTGGCCAGCTCACAAACCGAGCAATGAAAATCACTGACTCTCAAATTATTAAAAAAACTAGGAAACAATTTATGGAGATATCTAAAGGAAAGGTGACCTAGTCTCCTATGCCAAAGCCAGACTTTATTTTTTGCAGAATCCATAACAGAGGTAGCAGCCACACAAGGAGAGGAGAGACTGCCGAATTGAGAAGCATCCAGGTAATACAATTTTCCTCTTCTAACACCATAACCAAGAATCTCCTGTGTCTGGTTGTCCTTGAAGATACAAATATTTGGCAAAAAATTCACAGAACAGTTAGAATTAGAGGTAATTTGACTAACAGACAATAGATTAAAATCTAAAGATGGAACAGCCAAAACAAAGGAGAGATGTAACCGATTGGAAAGGGAGATGGAGCCTTGGCCAACAATGGCAGATGTCCCACCATTAGCTGTAGAAATTACACTCTTTGGGGAAGGGATGAGATTAGACAATAAATGGGGATATCGAATCATATGATCAGAGGCACCCGTATCAATTATCCATGAATCAATTGCAGATAATGTAGAAAGAGCATGAGACTTACCAAGGATGCCTTCATAAACTGCATTGGCTGAAGGAAGAGGGCCCGAATCAGTGATGGGAGATGATGCTCTGTTCAAGGATTTCCGGCGAGGCCTCTTAGTGAAATCCCACCAATCGGGATAGCCAACGATTTCGTAGCATCGATTCTTTGTGTGACCAGAGTCGCCACAGTGTGAGCAAATAATCTTAGAAGCAGACCCATCCCTGCGAGACTTCAGAGGGGTAGAGGATGACCGTGAGTTGTGAGCCACCATGGCTGAGGAATCATTAGTGGAGAGAGGTCTATTCATGGTAACACGTTGCTGCTGTTCACGCCGAACATAGGCGTATGAAGCTTCAAGATCCAACTTAGGATCCTTTCTTAAAATCTCACCCCTGACCTGTTCAAATTCAGCATCAAGACCAGAGAGAAAAATATGCACCCGCATACGCACCATGGCTGAGTGCATCTGGACAACAGCGGCAACCGTGCCTGCCTGAGATGAGGTCCGATGGTCAATATCCTGGAAGATGGAAAGAAGGTCGTTGAAATAAGTGGACAGTGGCTGGCCATTTTGTTTGGTGTTGAAGGACCGTTGATTCAACTCAAAGAGAACCTTTCGTCTGAACCATCAAAGAAGGTTCGCCGGACAGCATCCCAAATCTCCGATGCACACTCGATTCGGATGAAGCGCTGCATGAGGGGAGGAGACATGGAATCAATTAACCAGCTTTTCACCTTCTTGTTTTCAGTCACCCACGTATCAAAAAAAGGATCAGCCGCCGGTGGTTGCTTGGTGGCACCGGTGAGATACCCGGTTTTGTTTCGCGCACCAATTCGCATATCAAGTAACTGAGACCAAAGCGGATAATTGTGGTCATCAAGGACAACAGTGATGGAAAAGGAGGAGGAATCTTGTTGGATAATAATGTTTGAGGAAGGTGGGGTAGGGGCGGTGGGCGATGAAGGAGGTGAAGATGCCATCGAGTGAAAGAAATTAGGGATTAGGAAAACGGTGACGTTTGTGGGTGGGAAAAACGGGAAGAAGTGGTATACGGGTTGGGTGTACTTTCGGGTGGCAAGAAATGGTGCGGGTATTTGGTTACAGAGGAAGAAAGAATGCGGGTATACGGGTTGGATTCGGGTAAAAGAAAAAAAAACAATACGGGTTTTTTCCTTCTGGGTAAAGGAAAAAAAGAAAAATCTGAAAAAAAACAAGGTTCCTAGATCAGAACGCTCCTGATACCATGTAAAGAATGATACTACTGAAATACTTCTGTTCATTGATATCTTTACCTCTTCAATTGAGGTGTATAAATACACAAAACAAGATTTTAAACTTCCTAAAAATCCTCTAACAAAATAAAGAATCAAATACTTTGTTGCTGAAACAGAAAAACAAATATTCTTTGTTACAACAACTTTCTAAATTTAAACTTCCTAATCTAACATTAACAATACAAATTTAGAATAATATATTTATTGCTATATGTTATAAAATTAAGGGAAAAATATGTGTCGTTTTAAAAGATGTAAAATTATGTTATTTTAAGTGATAAAAAAATAGATAAGAGATGAGAGAGAAAGAGTGTACAAAAATAAAATAAAAATATGAGTCCGCCTTTTTGTTAAAGTAAAATAATATAAGTTGTATCATTTAAAATGATAAATATTTTTCTCTAAAATTAATCTACTGACATAACTTTAAAATATGTGTTACACATTTATTTTAATAAATTGTATATTACACACATTTATTTAAAATATGTGTCATTGACGGATGCAATTTACAAAATATATATATATATATATATATATATATATATATATATGCCAAAGTTTATACTTTCTCGTAACTATGAGAATGAGACACAGAATTGGCACCCAGAGATGCTGACTCGTCTATATTATATATTAAGCAACCGAGTACAATACGGATAACTTCAAAAATAAAATAAAAAAGGGCAACACGGAATTGAAAAACTCTGACTATTGAATGATAAAAGGCTAACAATAGTATAACCTTATTTTTGAATGAGTCAATTGACGTAAAACTTTATGAGAATATTATGAAGAGTTACTTTTTTCTACGTCAATATAGAAAAATTATTTATATTGAGCTCAAAATGATATTATTATGAGATAGAAATTAAAGTATTTTGAATTATAATTTATTTCAAGGTTATAATAGTCTTTTTTATTATATATTTTTTTTTTAACTAAAAAAAAAGTCATTTTAAGAGTTAATATAAATAACTTACCTATATTTAATGTAGAAATATTAAAGCCTATTATTAATTGTTAAATCAAGTCATATATAAATTTTAGGGGAATATTCACCGAGACTCTTTTGATTTGCTTTAAAATCATCTATATTCTTGTGATTTTTTTTTATATCTCCATGATTTGTAAAAAAATAAAAAATTACATGAATATTTATGATAAAAAATATATTCTTTTACAAATAACATGAACATATATGATAAAAGAAATATAGAAGTGATTCTAAGTAAATCAGTTGAACTTTTTTCTAACTTTTATGAAGAAAAAAAAAGTCATATATAACTTTTAGGGGAAATGATTTTTTCTGTCAATAGATATAAGTTATCTCCAATGAGTTCAAAACAATGTCGTTTTGAGACGAAAATCAAGATATTTTTGTAATTATAACATATTACAAGGCTATATTAGTTTTTATCATTATAATTTTTTAATCTTATAATTACAAAATGACGTCATTTTGAACTCATTCGACATAATTTTATTAACTGAAAGAAATACTTTATATAAAGAGTTTGTTTTTTCTAAAGTTACTTTAGATAACTTTATCTAATGTTCATTGAAACGACGTCGTTTTGGAACTGAAATCATGGTGTTTTTGTAATTTTAATTTATTTCAGGGTTATAATAGTCTTTATCATTCTAATTTTTTAATTTTTCAACTTCAAAACGACGTCGTTTCGATGAATATTAAATAATGTTGTCTAAACTAATCTGTGAAACTTTTTTCCCTTATATAAAAGTCATAGTTCCTCATCATTTCTTTATATAAAGTTCATCATTTCTTTAAGCAGGTTCATAGTTCCTCATCATTTCTTTATATAAAAGTCATTCCCCTCATCAACCCCATAACCCACAAAGTCTTTTCCCCAATATGGCTTATCCTAATCCTTATCCAGCACAACCACAGCCCTATGCCTCTGGTTCCGCCCCTATGCCGGCGGTTCCAACCACCGTCATAGGCCCTCAGTACTGTGCTCCGTACCCGGTTGATCTGGCTGTGGTGAAGAAGGTGATGACCATCTCTGACGGCAACTTTGTAGTCACTGATGTTAACGGCAACATCGTCTTCAAAGTTAAGGGTTCTCTCTTAACCCTCCGTGACCGCCGTGTCTTGATCGACGCCGCCGGTAAACCCATCGTCACCCTGCGCCGGAAGGTTTGTAATTGTCCCTCCACCTTCCACCCACTTTCTCTTGTTTTTTTTTTTCTTTCCATTTTCTATATTCCTGCAAATATCAGAAAATTAAAAAGAATACCAAGATTTTCAAAACGATTATTATTATTATTATTAATATTATTTTGATGAATCACAGATCATAAACAGTATACAATATACATGTATATATATCGTGATCATGAGATTTTTAGTTTTTTCATTAAATGTTGATAATAAAAAATTTAGTTTTCATATTTTAATAATATAAAATCTTTATTTTAAGACCCGAATATTTATATATCAGTTATGTTTGTATTACTGAAAAATATTTTTTCATATTACATGATAATTTAATTTTTATGTTGTGTATAAAAAAAAATTAATTAATATAAGATCCACCATTAATTAAATCACAACATAAAAATTCAATTATGATATAATATGAAAAAAAATCGAATCCCTTACTTTAATGCCAATTCGTTGCATGTGATGTGCGGGGAATTATACTATAAAAAACAAAGTTGACTTTTTCATGCATGTTGTCTACAATTATTTATTAATTAAAAATATTTTTTGTTTGGTTAATGAAAGGGCCGAAGCCCAATTAATTAAAAATGTTTTTAAGATAAACACATGTTTCAACCTTATTATTTGATTCATTTTCGCATTTTGTGCTTATAATTTTATTTTAACCTATTATATGTTGCATATTTTTCGGGTTACAAAATCACATAATCCATGTGTTTGGTTCTCTCTTTAAACCCCCCTAACATTTTTAGATATTACCAAAGTTTTTGTGTATTATAAAATAAGTTTTTGCAACAAATATCGAAAACGTGAAATTTCAAAGGCGAAAATCTTAATTAATTTTATCGAATATTTTAAGCAAATGAGACTTTTCCCTTTTGACAGCAACAGTTTGAGCCGGAAATAAGCTTATAGAATATACTTTCAAAAATATTAATAGTCAATTTTTATTTTTTTTAATTGTTCACACAATCCTAATGTAAAATACCGTAAACTGTCTATTTGTGTAAACAAATTCTTTGGTGAATTGCTAATTAAATATACAATTTATTTTGTTTTTATTTTTTGGGTGACTATTCCAAAGTATTTTATAAACAAAAAATTCAGGATTTTTATTTTTTTTAGTAATATCCTCACATCATCATTGAACTCTATAATTCATATACCCCCATCAATCACAATCTAAAATTGAGTTAGTTTAATGTTACAAGTAAGCTGTATTATTGATGCAGATGATGAGTGCACATGATCGATGGCAAGCTTTTAGGGGTGAAAGCACAGAAACCAAAGATCTAATATTTACTCTGAAGAGATCTTCCCTTATTCAGTTTAAGACCAAATTAAATGTATTCTTAGCCAATAATACCAAAGAAGATGTTTGTGACTTTAAGGTTAAAGGTAGCTGGTTTGAACGATCCTGCGTTGTTTATGCTGGTGAATCCGACACCATTGTTGCCCAGGTAAAAAAATTCCTCTGTTTATATAACCAAAATAACAATTTTTTTTTCCTTACCAAAAATCCAATCGGTTTTAATTAACTACTTTCAGTGAATTACCACTGTATGTTACAATATTAACACTAACCAATAAAATAAATATATTTCGCGGGAATGTTATTGCAGATGCATAAAAAGCATACAGTTCAGAGTATTCTGATTGGGAAAGACAATTTCACAGTTACGGTGTATCCCAATATTGATTATGCATTTATAGTGGCGCTAATTGTGATTCTTGACGAGATTAACGAGGATGAGAAGGTAGATTAGAGGAATGTTATAAAGAAAAATGTATAATTTTTAAATAAGTGGTTATGATCAAATAATATGATCACATGATCACTTTTCCACATAAGAGGATCCACTCTTACGTCAAGATCTATTGTACTTTATATCAATGGTACTATATATTTCACGTGTATTAATTATTTTATGTATGTCTCTATATTGGATGAACCATGATAATCTGTGTCTCTATTCTTTTTTCCCTTCTTTCTTTTTTACTTGCGATTGTATGTATGTTTATAATTCAGTCCCAACAATTACCGATTCCATTTCTGAAAAAAAAAAAAATCAATTTTATTAAATATAATTTTTAACTATTTTTATTTCTAGATTAGAATTAATAAGAATATTTTGAAAATATTATAATGCATATCCTCACTAGTGAGAATAGTCGCTTGTCTCTAAACATCTTCAATCATTTCGATGCAGTGGATGTTCCTTGGTATTATTCTGTCAATGCTCTGGTGCGCTCTTTACATTTGTGATTGCATCACCCAGAATCCAGATTAACATAGAGTTTTAACTTTTAACCCTTGATTTATTTTATCCATTATATCTAGATTGCCTTGCGTTAATCATATCTAGATTTTCACTTATTACAAACTCGATTGCTACTAGAAGCTGAACATGTATTCTTCCAACCTAGTTTGTGAATAGCCTGGCCCGTGAGTTTTTCGGCCCACCTATTTGTCATAGACCTCGGTGTCGAAGTTAATGTTCTTAACTTTTGCACAATTGGGTTTATTGGCAATGGGAATGGTTTCATTGGGCCTGATATAATTTATAGTTTTTTTCTTTTTATTATAATTTTGTTTTCCATGGGAATGTAATCTGTTTATTAAAATTGATATTGATGTTAAGTTCAGCAAAAAACAGTGTTTTACCCTTTACATTATTACTTTGGAAAATTGACAAATAATATGCACATATTAATTGTTATTATTTAAGGACATGCAAGTTGAACAGATTGATAAGCATTAACTGAAATAGATAAATTTTCCGAACCTACTTTTTTCTAACCAAAAAATAGTAGTTTAAAAAAATTTCTCTATTGCTAAGCTTATTTGAATAAACTTGCATATCCTTATATAATATCAATTCCTTTGAAAAATGACTCATATTAGTAATTTTATTTTTTCTTGTTTATTTTAAGCATTCAAATATTTGGCATATTCACACCCTTTAATATTTTTTGGTGAACGATAAATTTTATCAATTTAACTGCTGATTGAAAGTTCCCATCAAGTATATCATGCTTCTAAAATTTTATATAATTTTAAAACTAATCAATACTTTTTTGCACCACTTTATTTTAATATATAATATGATATTTAAATATATCTATTATTAAATTGCATATTTATAAATGTTCAGATTATCTAAAATTCAGTATATATAATCTTTTTAAAATAATATTACATTCGATTCAATGACTGGATTTTTTTTTTTTGATAACATCAATGACTGGATTATACACACTTATGTAGCACCGATACGACACGCGACACGTGACACGATACGACACGACACTCCGACACGTCAATCCTAAAAATTTATGGATTTCGACACGTTGGGACACGTTTTAATATTAAATAATATTTTTAATTTATATAGTGTATATTTCATTTAATATTTAATAATTTAACAAAAAAAATGAAACTAAATTAATAATACCCATCAACACGTTATAAAGATGGAAGCTTTAATAAAAAAAATAAGAACTGGGATGAGAGAGAGATATAATATCAGATAGAGAGATCAAATCATATTAGAGAAAGATCAGAGAGAAGAAGATACAACAAGAGCGTGATAGAAATTGACAACAATGATGCTGAGATGATCTCTTATCTACTTAAGGGAAAAAAAGAAAAAAAGAAAAAATTGATATGATCAGGTGGAAGCTTTATTAATATATTTTAACTTTTAAAAAAAAATTAAAAAAAAAAATAAAAAGAAAATTACGAAAATGCCATTTGACCGTGTCGGACACGGTCAAATTCGCGTGTCGGAAAAAGTCAACCGCGTGTCCGACACCGTGTCGGAGCGTGTCGCCGTGTCGGACCCGACTCTTCCTGTTTTTACAAGTGTCCGTGCTTCCTTGGTACACACACACACACATATATATATATATATATATATATATATATATTACTTCTTTCTCTCTCTTTTTTTGGTAGTCTACTTCTTTCTCTTAATTAAATGCTTTGATTGACTAGCTTTTACTTTCAAAATTAACAAGTGAATTAAGATGAGCATATGCTTTTCAAATTTTATGTTGTTCCAGTTAGATGCCATTTATTAAACTATTAGATATTCGTAAGGATCTATAATAACAATTAATAATGAGTTGTTTTATGTGGTCTTAAATCGACTATAAATAAAAGGACTTAATTTTTTTTTTTATAACAAAAAGGACTTAATTTTTCATATAGGGTTGTGGACTTTCTATGTTTACGGGGATGATGGTGATTGGAGATGAAAATGACTTGCTCGATCATTGCAATATTTAAAAAAGTAATTCGATCTAGTCATCCCTTAAAATCTTTAAACATTGTGCATCCTTAATTGAAAATAATTAAGTCCTCATCATTGCAAGCCAATACGTAAACCACGTCAATAAAAGAACAAACAGGAGTTGTTACCCAAAAAAAGGTATAGACTTACAATCTTCTAATTGACACTTCTTAATTTTACACATAAAATTATGGGTTTTATAAGAATTATGTTGCAGGAAAAGTGATTGTATAATGTTATAGAAATTTATTTTGCGTGCCTTAGTTTTTTTTTTTTTACTTCAAAAAGTGCGAGTCGCACAAAATGTTACATGTGTAGGAAATTTTTGTGTGTAATGTGACATGATAGATGCAAATCCCTAAAATTATATTGCAACTTCTTCATGATATTTCAATTGTGTCAATACATTTTTTTTATACAAATATAAAAATTAAACACATAACCTAATGTAAAATATATTTTAACCATGACGTGTGGCTTAATTGAGAAATTAAGTTTTATAAAAATGGATTTTTATAGTATTGGCTGCAGAGCCACATTAGCCACGTTTTAAACATTAATAAATAACTTTTGTTATGTTGTAGCACTTAAAAAGGATATAATTTAATGTTTAATACCCGCTAAATTTTTTTGACACGTACTAATAGTCGCTTGAAGTACTTCACGGTTATAATAAGTACCCGAAATAATCTCACACCTGAATAGGAATACTTTTTTTTGGAAATAATAGGAAATTAAAACAAAAACACAACAAAAAGAAATTAGGCACAAAGCCTAGACCAGTGAACACCTATAGTGTCACCATACAGACTATCAATACAACCTGACGGTGGACAATTAAATTCCTGAATTACCCAAGAGAAACCATAAGAGTAAGAGGCTAGAAAGTCCGCTACTCTATTTCCTTCACGGTGAATGTGAGACATATAAATCTGCCAATCTCGCTGCATCAAATTTCGAATACGATTCACCAAATTAGCCGCTGGGTAATCATGGTGGCACCCATTTGTAATGAGCTGTTGAGCTGAAAGAGAATCTCCTTCGAGCCAAACTTGCCTAAAACCTCTATCCCAATCTAGCTCCAAACCAACCAAGCAAGCCCATAACTCAGCATGCAAAACTGTACCTGAGCTTAAATTTTTACAGAATCCGACGATCCAAGTTCCTGAGGCATCGCGAAAAACTCCTCCACACCCAGTCCTAGTACCATTAGCATCACATGCACCATCAACATTAAGCTTAACCCAATCCACAGGAGGACAACACCAAGCAACCAATCTCTCTATTCGATTCCTTGGTTGATTGCCCGCTCCAAAAACAGGGTTAGCTGCAAGAGCGACACTATCTCTGAAACCAATTGCTGAACGGATAAGTGAATAAGCATTCTGGCGATCACCTTCAAAAACCCAAGAATTCCTACATTTCCAAATTTTCCAGGCTAAGATTCCAAATAAAAGAGGTCAGTCCGACCCCATCCCCCAATCCTTTGAGCTGTCTAAATTAGAAATGATCCAATTGTGCAGGTTGAGGTTGAAAAATTCACGCTGATTTATATGAGGCATTATCATGCACCATACATCCTTTGATTGTGGACAGTCGCGAATAGTATGAAGGATAGTTTCACTAGACTGATTACATCTAGGACACAGATCTGAAAGAGCCATATGACGGCGGAGTCTACAAACATTAGTCATCAGCTTCTCCCCTGCCATTAACCAAAGAAAAAAGCGAATTCTTTCTGGCCCCTGCCATCTCCAAACACTTTCCCAAGGAAACTGTTGGATTGTAGTATCATTGATGGCTAATATTGCATATGCTGACTTAACAGTAAACTTGCCATCTGTCGTTCCATTCCAAATTAAATGATCCTGGCCATCTTGACTAGAAGGAGGAAGAAAATTCATAAATCGATGCAGCACAGAATCTGGAAGCAATTGTCGAAGAGAATTCCATTTCCATTGCCCCAATTCATCCACGTAGTCCACCACCTTCTAAAGAGTATCACTAACAGAAAACTGAGAACCTGCATATGAGATCAAAGGACCACAATCGGGCAGCCAGCTATCAAGCCAGAACATAGTGGACTGACCATTGCCTAACTGCACCCGACTATGATCCATTATAATATTCCAATGACGCGTAATTCCCTTCCAAAGCTGGGAGCTGCTGTTTGGAGCATGAATAATTGGTGTCATGCCTGCCTCCACATTGTACTTAGCACGTAAGAACTTTGACCACAAGGCATCTGGATGAGCTACGAGGTTGAACCCAACCTTCATGATAAATGCTGAGTTCATTTCCCTCATACTCCGCAGTCCAAGGCCTCCATTTTTTTTATCCATGCAGATCTGCTTCCAGGCCACAAGATGAGAACGTCTAGAGTGTGGAAATGAACCCCAAACAAAATTTCGAATCTTCCTATCAATCTCTTCACAGGTGACTTGCGGTAATGAACAAACCTGCATTGGATATGATGGGATTGCTAATAACACTGCTTTAGATAATGTAACACGACCTGCTAGAGATAGACTGGCATGATCCCAAGCAGCAATTCTAGAATTCATTCGATCCAAAACATAAGAGAAAGATGACCGACCCACTCGCTTATGATGCAAAGAAATTCTCAAGTATCTTCCAAGATCCGCAGTCAAAGAAAAACCAAGAAGCCCACTAAGATGGTTTGCTTGAGTATGACCCACATTCTGAGAAAAGAAAACTCTAGTCTTACTATGATTGACTTTTTGACCAGATGAATCACAAAATATATGTAAGGCCTGTTGAATTATTAACACTTGCTCCTGAGAAGCTTCTGCAAACAAAAGGAGATCGTCAGCAAAAAATAAGTGGAAAATTTGTGGAGCTCCCCTTTTAATCCTCACTGGCTTCCACCTCCTTTGATCCACTGCCTGAGAAATGAGATGGGCTAGTCTTTCCATGCAGAGGACAAAAAGATAAGGAGAAAGAGGATCTCCTTGTCTTAAGCCTCTAGTTGGCCGAAATTCTTTAGTACAAGCCCCATTCCAAAGAACATTCATAGTGCAAGATGAAACACACCACATAATTAGTCTTATCAAATTTTCAAGAAGCCCTACATCATATAGGGTATCCTGAAGGAAATTCCAACTGATCCTATCGTATGCTTTCTCAAGATCAACCTTGAATAGGAATACTTGTTTCAAAACAAATAGTGTCACTCTTAAGTCTTAATTTTCATGAGAAAGGTGAAAAAATGATTTGGATTTGAAATAGTCACGCTATAAACTTTTAAATCCGGATAAAAGGCTTTTAAATTATTTCAAACTTGCAAACTGAATTTATCCACATAATTTAAATAAGTTATTCATGACTTGTACATACTCATTAAAACTCATAAAAAATAGAGTTTTTCTCCTTTTAATTTAAAAATATAAATTAAATAAAGGGGAGACATAATTAACTTATAAAAAAAAAAATATTACTTAGTCTATAACTTTTTGTAGTATATAGTTTTTATTAATCAATATATAACTTCTATTGTTTAGTCTATAACTTTTGACATAAAATCTGTAATTTCCAAAAAGGAATTATGATATTCCCTTTCTTGGAGGGAGTACTCTAAAGTGAATTTATATGAAAAATATTAGATATTACAAAATGTATTTTTTTATACATTACAGGATGTATTTTTTTTTTTTGGTTGAAAAGATGTATTAATTACAGGATGTAAAAAATTACAGGCATTTTTAGATTCAAGTAAAAGTTTTAAAAATAAATTAAAAAATACTTAATATAAAAAACATTTAAAATTATGAGATTAATATATGAGATTAATAATTAATTTATAAAAAATATTTAAAATGTATTAAAATAAAAATTATTTAAACTTATAAAGAAGTATATTTAATTTAAAAGAATTTAAATTTGATTACCAAAAAAAAAAATTTAAATTTGTATATAACATAAAAGTTATTTCATTAAAACAGCCATATAGCATTTTTCTAAATTTTTATTATTTTCATTGTTTTGAATTACGATTTTTGTTTACATTTAATTTTTCTCTTTTTTATCTTTCTTGACTTTTTCTACTTTAACATTTTATTTTTCTTTTTGGATTTTGTATAATTATTTTTCTAAGATATTTAAACAAATTGTAATCAAAGTGCATTAATTAATAAATTATATATATATATATATATATATATATATATATATATATATTATATATTGTTCATCAATCCTTAATAAAAAAATATACATTAGTGAACTTGTTAAGGGCAGGAAGAGTGATATGATGTGTCAAAGTATATCATTATAACAATGACTAGCTAAGTCAATAATATAAATTATAGTTTAATGGAGGTCATCGTGAAGCCATGCAAAGGCAAGCTAAGAATCAAGCATGAGCTGAAATGAGCTCAATTATAGCTGCATAGGAGAGATTTCTGCAAGATAACAATAGGTGAGCAATAGTGAATAAGGTGATTTCTCAATGGAGGATTGATGTATATATATATTAGCATGAGGAGATATCTCCTATATAAGAAGTGTGATGTAACAATCGTTTTTAGTTTTGTGGACTTCACTAACATATGAGGCGACATAACTCATCATGTGTGAGGATTATGCACACATAGAGTTCGAAAAGAATAAGATGTATAGAAACCATTTGTCCTCTGATGAGTTAATGGACTCGGCCTGTCAGACAGTCCAATAATAAGGCCCATATATACTTAACTAGTCGGTCCAAAACAATTAGTAAAATGCTTTTTCAAGTTAATAAGAGATGATAGCCACTGGCATCATCAACATCCTTCGCTTCAATAACATAACCCTCTTTCTAACGTGTGCGGCTGCATAACTCATCATGTGTAAGGTTTATACATACATGGAGTAAGGGAAGAATCAGATGCATGGAGACCATTTGTCTTCTGATGAGTTAATGGACTCAGCCTGCTAGACAATCCAATAATAAGGCATATATATATACACCAAACCAACCGATCTAGAACAATTAGTAAAATGTTTTTTCAAGTTAATAAGAGATGATAGCCACTAGCATTATCAACATCCCCCTCCAATAACATAACCCTTTTTCTAACATGTGCAGTTGCATGGCTCATCATGTGTAAAGGTTATGCATACATGAAGTGAGGGGAGAATAAGATGTATAGAGACTATTTGTCCTCTGATGAATTAATGGACTCGACTTGCTAGAAAATCCAATTATAAGGCCCATATATATCTATCTAGCCGCTCCAAAATAATTTGTAAAATGCTTTTAGAAGTTAATAAAAGATGATAGTCACCGACATCATCAACATCCCCCCTCCAATAATATATCTCTCTTTCTAACATGTGCAAGTGCATGACTTATCATGTGTAAGGGTTATGTATACATGGAGTGAGGGAAGAATCATATGTGTATTGAGAGTATTTGTCCTCCTATAAATTAATGGACTTGACTTGCCGGACAGTTCAATAATAAAGCCCATATATATCTAATCAGATGTTCCAAAACTATTAGTAAAATGATTTTTGAAGTTGATAAGAGATGATAGCCAGTGGCACCATCAACATTTCCCCTCCCTCCAATAACACAATCCTCTTTTTCTATGACGATTTTGTGTCCATTTCCCCCGATATCTGTTAAACTTCTTGCTAATACAAAAATGGACTGCTTATTAATTAATTTAGAGGTATAATTGGCAATCTTATTTAAAATTTGAAAACAGTCTCAGTGAAAAATTAAAAATTTAAATTCAAAAATAAGTAATTAATAACTAATATGAATATTATACTTGATGAATATTTATATTTAAAATAATTAATTGTATAATATTAGAAAATTTAAAAAGAGAAAAAGAGAAAATTAATTTTCGATAATAATGATATAAATTATTTTACTTTAAAGAATGAAATTTTTATTTTCTTTAATAGGATTGGGTGAATGCATAAAATTCCCGATTAATGTCGAACCTTTTACAAGGTAAAATTGCTGAGTATGCATATCAGTGTAAGACACCCGAGTGTGCATGTATAATTATATACTATGCATTTAGAAACATTGTGGGTGCATGTGCTCAAGCTGTTTAATTGTTTTTGTGATGAATAAATTTTTGGTGCTATTGTTGCATCAAGATTCAATGCATTTTATTAATGGGAGCATTATATATCATTGGAGAGAAAAAAGATTTGACAGAGAAAAAAAAACTTTAACTAACATGTAATACTTTTATTAATAGAATGCACTAAATCTTTAGTGTAACAGTAATATCAAAGATTTATTTAGGATATTAAGCATCAAGTGACATATATATTAGTGGTGAGGACTATCCAAAATTTTAGTGCTCAAGTTAGTGGTCAATGATTTCAAAATCCAAACTATAAATGTGTGGCTACCATGTTTCATGACTGAAAAATCTAATTCAATACTAATATATGTTTGTTGTCAGGATGTGGTATACATTATCCTTTTTATTATTTTATTTATTGGTCAGATTATCATCAGAACCAATGTTTGATACGTGTAAAGAATGAACAAAACTTTGTCCCACCCAATAATTAAAGGATAACCATTAAGAAACTTGACCACCAACCCGTTATTCTTAAAGAAAACTGCCACATTAAAAAATGGAATTAAATTGACAACTTCTAATGAATAATTAACAAGAGAAAGAATAACGACAATTAAGAAATCAAATAAGAAGGAAAGAAAACATTCCGCTCCCCTCGTGCTCTATCATCTATAAGATTTTGAATTTGATTTATTAATTAATGCTTTAATAATGTGATAAGAAATCGAATATGTAATGTTTTTATATAATCATCAACAACAAGAAAGTATATTAATAATTAAGTTAATTAATTAGTCAACAATAATGTGAATGTGAACATCAAAGTAATAGCTATATAGCTTGGGTCAATTTCTTCTCATATAATTAAGTTCTTTAGGGTGTGTTTCACACAGCTGACAAAACAATGAGCACAATGGGATATTCTTTGTGGCATTAAGTGAACAACTTGCAAATCAAACTTTGTTTGGATCCTATACTTTGAGTTTCATCCTAGGTTTTTTCGGCCAGTAAAAGTTCCAAATCCTTCGATTCTATTATTGTACGAGAAAGAAAAAACAATTGTTAACACTTGATATTATATGCTTCCATATATAATAAAGCATGATACTTTTCGTAATATGGGTCTTGAATAGTTTTATTTATTTATTTATTTTAAATTATACGCATCATATGAATGTCTTATAATACAATGATTTGAAACAGTACACTTGTAATTATAACTTCATAATAAATGTAAAATAACCAAGCGTTATAATCACCGAGTACACATTTTTCTTTCCATTACAATCACGATTAGGATTTTATTTTATTTTATCAACCTTTATGAAACTACAACGTGTTTTGTTCTTTGGCCGATGGAATAAATGACTACAAAAAAAAAAAAAAAAAAGAATAATGCATTGGCCAGTTGCGCGTGGCCGCAAAGAGAACCTAAAAGGCCAAAAGTTGTAGCTCGTCAATGTTCAAAGTTGGCGATTTATTGGTAAATTGATGAAGAAAATAATGTTCCATTGAAACTCTTGACTCACTCGTGGAATTGCATATAAAACAGACTCCACACTTAGCCGCCGCTATACCTCTAATAACATTTGTTTTTTTTTTTTGTCGTTTCGCTTTCAATGGTCGTATATAGCTCTCTATTCGTGGGGAATTTATGACTAAGAGAATGGATCTTTTTATATTAAAATTTGGGGAAGTATATTGTAACAATCAATTAGTGTTACTATTAATGTTACTACCAATCAATTTCACTGTTAGATCCATTATGTTGATTTAACGGTTTTATTTATTTTCATCTTTGTATAGTTATGATTCTCCATATTTAATACTTTATATTTATTTCCACATTTGTATGGTTATAATTTCTCATATTTAATGTTTTCACGTTAAATATGGAAATCATAATCATACAGAGATGAAAATCATAATCATACAAAGATGAAAATAAATATAACTGTTAAATCAACATAATCGATCTAACGGTGAAATTGACTCGTAATAACATTGATAGTAACACTAATTGATTGTTATAATATCTTATCCCTTAAAATTTTATTTAATTTGGTCGCATGAAATTTTTATATTTTTTTTCTATTAATAATAAGGAAATATATTTTTGCTTTTAAAGCAGATAAACAATATTTGTCACGGAGAGAAAAAACATTGTGAAATGAAAGAGAAAAATATAATTGGAATCCACAATCTTTTTCTCTTTGTGGCATATATCATTTAGGGTTTTATAAGAATTATATTGTAGGAAAAGTGATTGTGTTATGTTATAGAGATTCGTTTTGCGTGCCAGAGTTTTTTTTTTTTTTTTTTTTGGTTTCAAAAATTGCAGGTCCCATATTGTGTGTGTAGGAAAGTTGTTGTGGTCATGTTAAATGATAGATGCAAAACCCTATCATTTATCATACAACTAAGTAATGTGAAATTTCAACTCCCCTTAAGAGCACAGATTCTCGCTTCTTCTTCTTCTAACTATTTTTAATGATCAAGTCATCATAGTTACAGAGTTTTATGAGTTTTATAGTTTCTGTGAATTTGTATGTGAAATTCAGCTTTTATAAGACACTGATATAAATTTTGGAAAATAATGAATAATAAACTATGATTTCTGATTATTTTTTTCCCTTCAACTTTTCTTTTTGAAATCTAACCAATCTGATTTATTTTTTATTAAATGAAATAATTTTTTTATTTATAATATCAGAGCAGGAAAATTTGTAGAGACAAAAGGAAGAAAACAAAATTTACACTAACTTTGAGGTTTACTTGAGCAATACTCTATGATCCTAGAGGCACATTTCTTTTCTAATTGTTTCACACTACAGAGATTTTTAGAAAGCACGTAATAATGTTATTACTATTAGTATTATTTATGGGATTAATATTAATTCTTAGGTGGCTTTTCTAGATTATTCATAGAGGAGAATGGTAGTGGTGGTAATTTGATGAGCTTCCTCCAACCTCTCTTTTTGGTTTGCTTTGAGTGTGTCATTTTCACTTTACAACTTTCTCATATAATGCTATTAATCAATGAAGAATATCTACTCATTTTTCTTTTAAAAAAAACTGATGTTTAAGAATTATTTCTTGAGTTTCTACATGCTGAAAATCTTAATGAATTCAAAAGTGAGTGAAAACATTTCCTTTTTAATTCCCTAAGTTTATAAAGTTAACCTTTTACATATTTCAAATTTCAAGCAACCTTTTGTCAGACTATTTCTTTTGTTACATACACCAGCATCCTAAAATCTAAGATGCAATGTTATCCAAAAAAAAAAAAAAATCTAAGATGCCATATTCTATTTTAATTTAATAAAAAATTCAATAGAGAATAATAGTGCAACTTTCTCGTTGTACATAAAGCTACCATCATTGGAATAATTTGTTTCCTTTCCACATAAAAAAAAAGTAAAATAAGATGTCTCCATTCTGAATACAGGGTATGTTAACATAACTTACAATAATACATAATATGATTTACAAAAGAAAGATAACGACAAGATCATACTAAAGACACTTTTTATGCCGTTCAAACATTTTACAAATAAATATTTAAATTATTCGTTTAAGAATATCTTGGGTAATAAATTAGTTTTTTAAAAATTGCAGAAATTAATTTAGTCCACTATATTGTAAAGCAAATATCATTTTAATATTAAATTACTTTCTAAAAATATAATTAAAGAGAAATTAATAACTATATTAAATATCAAAATATTAAATGGATTCACAAAATTTATCATTGACGACTGATTCAAATGATTATTGTCTCTTTATATTAAAAGTAATGCTTTAAAATATAATTAATCTAAGTGAGTTTATTCATTCGATCCTTAATTAATTATATTTGTATTACAAATATTATGTGTTATAACTATAAATAAATTGTAAATCAAACTAATTAAATTATATCTTTGGTAATCAAATCTATTAGATCACAGCTTAAAATTCTCATCAATTCAATTTCTGATTTAGATTTTTTTTTAAAATAATACATAAAAAAAATTCATGGGTGATCTCACCATGATACATGTTCATAATTGAGTGATTAAAAAAAAAAAAATTTGCTTTACAGGATGAACTGCCACGTGGTGCCTGGGTATCTAGTGCGTGGAATAACACCCACAAAGATTGCAAGCAAGGAAGGAAAATTACGAACTTTCCGGGAAATACTTTTTCCGCGAGAAAATAATGGAAAAAAGGAAAACTTGTGAGAACCCCTTTTTAGCTGAGAGAAAAAGGAAGAACTTGCCTATTTGAGAAAACAAGCGACGACTTTTCGGATTATTATTATTATTATTATTATTTTTCGATTGTTCCCTTTGATGAATTTCGCTAGGGTTTCGTAATCTTTCACTCTTCCGAACAATCACCGAGGTGGTTTGTTTCTGATAATTCCTTCAAAGTTTGGTTCTTTGTTTGCTTTTGTGTTTTGGGTCGTTGATCGAGAATTGGTTTTGCTGCTCCTAGAAAGTTCAGAGAGAGAGAGAGAGAGAGAGAAGGGGAATATATCATGGCTGCTTCTTCTTCTTCAGCTACTGTCGCAGTGGAGAAGGCGACCAGCGATCTTCTTTTGGGTCCTGATTGGACCATGAACATCGAAATTTGTGATTCCATCAATTCTAATCATTGGTAATGAATCTTCAACGATAAGAATACGAGAAAGCTAGCATATCAATTTCGAGACCTTTTTTTTTTTTTTGAAGGGTTTGACTTTGATCATCTGTCACATGCTTATGATGTTTCTTCTTTTAAATATGAAGTTTCATGCAGATGTTTATGGCTTTTATTATGAGATGAAATTTGGGGTCAAAAGTTTCTATTTTATTTTTATTTTTTTATTTTGATTTTGGGGGGAGGGGGTTGTTGGGGATTTGTTCATGTTCTTGTGAAGAATCAGTTGAGGATTATATGGAAAATAGTGGAAGCTGGTTGTTCTTTTCTGCTAATTATATGATTTTTTTTTTTTAAATTCTGATTGCTTTTATTTTTTTCTCATGCAAAATTGTTGGTCTCTATATGTAACAATAATATTTAGTCTCAATTTTCTCTTAGGAAAAACTGAAAGTTACTGGATGATAGTATAAACTAGTTTGTCAACTTGCTTCTTTCTCCTTTCCCTAATCTTTTTTTTTTCCCCTTCAATAAATTAGTCTTTGGGAAATTTATAGTTTATTTTACTGAATCTTTGATGAGTGCCATATGCTTAATTTCTCAGGCAGCCAAAAGATGTGGTGAAAGCTGTGAAGAAGAGATTACAACATAAAAGCTCTAAAGTTCAATTACTAGCTCTCACGGTACTTTTGTTGGCACTGGTCTTCAGACTAACCTTTACATATTCGCCTCAAGTTGTTTGTGGCTGTGTCCTGCCATACTTAAATTTCAAATTCATTTTTATTTGGAACTTGTCTTATGGTTTCTGCTTATCTTCTACTCCCTAGCTTCTAGAGACAATGGTGAAGAACTGTGGTGATTTTGTGCACTTTCAAATTGCTGAGAGGAACATATTGGAGGAGATGATCAAAATCGTAAGGAAGAAGGTAAGGTGGTGTTAGTTTGAAGCTTCATTCAGACGCGTTCTGATTTAATTTGCATTATTTGATGCTTGAAACAAATTGTTATTGCATTCTTCATTGAAATTTGTTGTTATAAACTAGCTCAGATCATTAGGACCAAACATCTGTTTTGTTGTATAGAGGGATAATCTATGTTTGGGCTTGACCGTTTTGTGCAAGATTTGTGTTAGTAAAATTGATCAGTTAGCACAGTTTTTGAAATAATTAATCAAGCCTGCAGTTTGATACAGCTGTCAAATCTTCTCATCCATCAATCCACCTTTTCTGTTCACAAACTCTAAACCAAAGTGTTTATTCTTTGGCTCTGTCTATTATCTATAATCTTCATATTGATAAATTTAAAAGTTAAAACTCAAAAGAAATAGTAAAAAATATATTTATTCAGAAGATGATGTTCTTAAGAGACATTATTGATTGTATGATAAGTACTTGCAATTATTTTAGACTATGGAAATAATTTTTTTTGTTTCTCTCTTCTGAACTGACCTATGAGGGACTATTTTGGAAAATTTCCCTATCAAGGTAGCTGATATCAAAGTTCAATGCAAATATCTGTGATTTAATTTACTTTGTTATGGCATCTGATGATGTTGTTGTTTCAACTGCACCTTCTGCCTGATTCAATTTATATCTGAATCAAGCTCCGTGGGCTACTGCTATACATCATTAATGATCCGTGTGTTGTAGAGTTCAGTGGAGGTTTCCCTTAGTCCGTGATCCTAGATTTAACCTGTTTTCATTATATTTGTATATTTTAAAGCTAGTCACCTCCAACCTTAGACCTCATGGGTTCAAAGTTATCTGAATATTTATGGGTGGTATTTCCCAGTCAAAATAAAATGTCATAATGTTGAGTTGATGCCCTTAGTATTTATTAATTACCCTAAGTATGTATGGTGTTTAGTCCATCAAAGCAAGCTTAGTATTGATGAACTTTGGATATAGTGGTGCTCTATATCTATTCAACCACTATTTTGAGCTAATTATAATTTTTCTTTGTTTTCCTTAGTGATTTGTCTCGTCTAACTTGAAATACATGTGATGATAATTTAGGCAGACATGCAAGTGAGGGATAAAATTTTAGTATTGCTGGACTCGTGGCAAGAGGCATTTGGGGGTCCAGGTGGAAAACATCCTCAGTACTATTGGGCATATGAGGAATTAAGGGTGAGTATACAGCTGTCTACTCTATAAATTTTTTGATTGGTTTTATCCATTTTTTCCTTGATAGTTGCTCGTGGAAAGTGGAAGCTAGTTTGCGAAAATTGATATTCACTTGACATTTGTGGATATTCTGTGAAATAATAGCACCTTTGTTCCATTTTAATGGTGACATTTAACTTTTACAAATTTCAAGACACATTTTCTTATTATGTGTTTTTATAAATTGTATTTTGTAACTGAATTTGACACCTCAAAATAATTAAATGCTTAAAAATCTAATTTGTTGGTTTTGCAATTCTCTAGGGACAAATAATTAAATTGGGTGAATTTTAAGGTTAACTTTTTCCTTCAAAACCTCAGTGTGGGGAATTGTCCCCTTCAAAACCCGAATCCTCATCCCCTTTGTTGCATTGGAATAATAATTAAATGATCTTTAGAACATATCATCATTTGGATTTTATAAATGGCAGCGATCTGGAGTAGGTTTTCCGAAGCGGTCATCAAATGCAGTTCCAATTTTTACTCCACCTCCTACCCATCCAACTTTAAGAAACATGCAAGCTGGATACGGGATGCCAAGCAATTCGTCAAAAACACTTGACGAAACAATGGCAACAGAGATAGAAAGTTTAAGGTGAAACTCTGATTTGTATCATCCTTGCTTCTGCTGCTGTCCTGTGTTCCTGAATTTCTGTGTGCTCAACTTTGTCTGCTGGCTAATTTTTTTATTGAAATTCTTAGTTTGTCAAGCTTGGATTCCATGCGGCATGTTTTGGACCTTTTGAGTGACATGCTACTGGCTGTGAATCCTAGTGACCGCGAGGTATGTTAAACAGTGTTGCTTGGCCTTCTTGAATCCTCATTGGAACTAAATAAAATGATTAAGTGTTTACTTTTTATGCTTTGTAGGCTGTAAAAGATGAAGTAATTGTTGATCTTGTTGATCGCTGTCGCACCAACCAGAAAAAATTGATGCAGATGCTAACAACAACTGGGTTAGTTCCACTCAACTGGCTATATCATGTGGCACTCACCCAAATATACTTGTGCATTGCTTTATGAAGTCTTTGTGTCCACAGGATATGTGGAATAATCCTTGTTATCATCTTGGTTATGTTGTAGGGATGAGGAGCTTCTTGGGCAAGGCCTTGAATTAAATGATAGTATTCAAAGTTTGCTCGCAAGGCATGATGCAATTGCTTCTGGTACTCCCCTTCCAATTCAAGGTGCAAGTTCCAGCACTCTAACAACTGAAGTTAAGAGTTCCAGCCCAGGAGATTCTGTTTCAACACCTAAAGCTAGCCCTTCAGCCCTAGTGTTTTCTGAAACAAGGGACCAGAGTGATGAAGAGGAAGAAGATGAATTTGCACAGCTCGCTCGAAGGTCACTTAGAACTGATAATATATTTTAAATTGATATTTCATTGCTCGTGGTTATGGAAATACAATTTTCTTTTCCATTCATATGAAAATAGGAAGTGTAACTTATCCAAAAATACAACTGTTTAGAATGTCTTCCGCATGCATTTAGGTCTATAGATGTATGGATTTGCATGGCCAAGTGAATTATCTACTCTTGGTTTCATTGAGTTGAAACAGGAATCATTGCATAAAGCATTTCTGTTCATTTTACATTTAAACTCCTAGTTATTCCATTCTATCCTATTTGGCTTGGCAAGCAAAACTGTGTTATTAGTGTAAGTTTTTATCTTTATCTTTTTTTTTTTTAATCATCATAGAATTTCTGTCTACCACCGACCCCAATTAATTTGGGATAAAGGTGTTGTTGATGTTGATGTTGTTGAGAATTTCTGTAAATTTGTATATGCAACATGTATTGCAGGTTGGGGGGGGGGGGGGGGGTAATGAAATTGTTCAATTGTGTCAGTGAATTTCTTAATGAATTTTTAATTTAGTGTGAACTTTTTACTACTAATGCAGGCATTCTAAGACACAGTCAGTGACTTCAAAAGATGCTACAACTGGATCCAGTGAAAATTCAGGGTCAATGAACCCTAGCAGCCCAACTCCACATGTGCCAGAGCCCTCAACCTCTGTCCCATCCAATGCATTAGCTCTTCCTGACCCACCTACAACAGTTAGTCCTGCAAAAGATCAGGACCTTATTGACTTACTGAGTCTCACTTTGTCCCTGGCACCATCTTCTCCACAGACAAATTATGCGCCATCAGCTTCTAGCCAAGGCATGCATCAGATACCTGTTCAATCAGGAACAGAAGGGTATTCTTATGCTCCCCAAACGTATCCTGGAAATTTGTCATTCAACAGTTATGTTGTCCCTTGGGCTCAACCTCAATCTCAGTCAGAATTTCAAACCCAGTCTCAACAACAGATGTATCAATCCCAACCTCAACCTCAACCTCAACCTCAATCCCAATCCCAACCTCCAACCCCACCCTCACCTCAGCAATTACATACACACTATGAATATGATCAAGCACAGCATCATCAACAAACCCAACAGTTACAGACTCAGCCTCAGCCTCAGCCTCAATCAGAACCCTTACCACAATCCCCACATGCATTGCAACGACAACCTCAGTCACAGTTGCAGAGTCAACATCTTCAATATAGTCCTCCTCAACAACAATTGCAACAACATTATGAACCCCGACCATTACAGTATCAGCCCCAGCCACAAGCTCAACCACATTTGCAGTCTCAGCCACAACCCCAATCACATTTGCAACCTCAGCCCCAACCCCAACCGCATTTACGGCCTCAGCCACAACCTCAACCTCAACCTCAGTTACTGTCTCAGCCCCAACACCAACACATTCAGCAATCTCAACCACAGCCTCAATTTCAGAATCAACATCTCCAATACCCAGCAAGATATCCTCCTCCGCCATGGGCTGCTACACCCGGATATCCCAACTATCAAAACCAATTATCTGCTACAAATATGATTTCAACCCCTCAAGCCAGCACGACACTCGGGGTTCGGCCATTGCAACATAATTATTCATTCCCTTCATCTGGTATTAGTGGAGGAGATCCTAGGGGGAATTCTGGACTGAGGACTCCACCTGCCAGTGGAACTGGACAAAAGCCCTTTGTTCCATCTTACAGGTTATTTGAAGATTTGAATGTTTTTGGAAGCACAGATGGAAGGGTAAAGATGACAAGCAGTGGCACATCATCCAGCTTGTCAGGAGGGACAATGGGACCTGGTATGGTAGGGGGGCATAAGTGAGATTTTATTTATGTTTTTATGTAAAAATTGTGAGGTTGATATCAATGCTGTATATCACATACTGTTGGCTTCTTCACATTTGCAGCTTATGTTAGTTCTTTAGATTGATATCCTACATATGTGTAGATCATAAAGTCATTTGTTTTGAGTCTTACCTCAGACGACAGACGTGGAACATTCTTTGATATAAGATTTTAGTTTCTGGTAGTGCTTCTCATTTTCAAGTTCATTGGTCTTTAACCATGACAAATGGCATGTGAAATCATGTTTAGAGTAGAATGTGTTACAAGTTCAACGTAGGGTTTGACCTTATAAACGTTACATGTCTATAATACAAACAAATCCATACATAGATTGGCACGTCGGATACTGAATTTTGAAGAACAGGTATAATTCAAACTTGAAATATATTTTTCTTTTATAATGGTTCTCTGAAATTAACAGACAAATTTAGATTCATTCTATCGGCTAAGTTGCATCAAATCTGATCCTAGCTATTGTATCATTTTGTTGTTTTACGCATGTTGAACCTTTTTTTTTATAAATATTTTCATATAGCAAGGGATTGTGTTGCACTGACACGAAACATGATACATACTTCATACGTTAATTTTAAAAAATGTTATATTTTGATACGTTAGGACGTTTTCAAAAAAAGTTAAAACTAAACTTTACAATATCCATTAATTTTACAAAAAAACATAAGATGTAAATATTTAATATTATATTTTTAAATTGAAAATCTCTTATACATTCTAGTATGATTTATTCAGTATCTATTTTTAATTTTTATTATATCAGTTTGATAAAATATCGATTAATTTTTTTATAATATTTAAGGAAATTTCAAATATTATAGATATCGGAGCGTTATCCGGATATTTCTGACGGAAAGTATCCGGATATTAGAAAGTGTCGGATGTAACACTTCAGATATTTTAAAATGTCGGTGCAACGTAGACAAAGAATGTTACTTATCATGAACCAACGTACTTACACTTACATAATGATGATGAGGACAGCAGGAATAACTTCCAGAATCCAGAAACTTGTTAAACTTTTGACTTTCGCAATGTTAAGGGAGTTGTTGACTTAATTTTGGATTCTCAAGACACCCATAAACATCAACTAACTTGATTGAAGGGAACCCTTATGTCAAATTCCTTTTACAAGTCTCTACTACGTTAATTTGGCTAAATATTTTAGTGTTTGGACTTTGAATATTAGTGATTTTGTAATCAAAATCATTTATAATTAATATCTTACAGAGCTTTGGCTTTAAAAAAACATTTCCAAATTTGATTTTCACATAACGTGCCAGAACAGTTAAGCAAGCCTCGGAGGACTCATTCCTGCACAAAACCCCACAAAATGTCCTATGCAGGATAACTGTACCTCTTTATGGCCTGTTTATATTGGATTAATTTCCTCGCAAACAGTAAAATCCCACGACTCAAGGCAATTTTTCCAAATGGAAAATTTTCTACTTGTACCAACTTTTGGAGAAAATAAACAAGCCATAACGTGATCGTATAACGTGAAAATTTCACGCTTACCACCTCCATTCAGAAAGGTCTGCGCACCAAAAGCAATATTTGAATTTAAATTATTCAGTTGTGGCCTTAGACAACATGTATGTTGGAAACAAGACATCCTGTGCTACAAAAGAAACTACACCGTGTCTTCAGCTTGATAAATTGTCCACCCTAGAGACAAAGAAGAAATAGCACACATACACAAACTTGAATTTAATTACATGTTGGTTAAAACAAGGGTCCGCCAATTCAACAGACATTACAATCACGGGGTGAACGAGCCCCATTTTATAGGAGTCTATCACCCCACATCTATCAGCAAACTAGCTTATGTATTCGGCTAAAAAATTTACAAATCAAGAAAGGGTGGAAAATAACAACACGCAAAACGGGAATGAAAAATAATTATGGATAAAATAATATTTACACACATTTACGAAAGATGACATTATTTGCCGAAGCCTCCAAACAATATGCACGATTCTCTACCTGTTTAGTGCAACCCTCTACCATGGAGGCTAATGAATATCTTGCATACACTATCAGCGGAATGTACCCCTACCAATATTTTCAGATGTATTCACAGCGGAGAGGGATTAAAGCATCACCACAGGATTATCCAACTGCAAGAAATATGCGAGGCACACCTGAGCGATGTTTGATGCAGTCTTCAGAGCAGGAGACAACCGATGAAATCATCAAAGAGAAAAATATGGATTCATCTTGCTTGGGTGTTGTCATCAGCATAGATACTGACACAAGCATCTGCAGCACCAGCAGCAAGTAATACTTCGTATGGGTGGAAACTGAGGCAGCTTACGGAACCAATTTTCTGGGCCATTAGGGTAGGATAGTAACGAATGGTGCCTAGTTGATCACCCTCCAGGCTAAAAACTTTAATGAGTTGTTTGGCTGAACCACTGGCAATAATTGGAGCGTGTCTATGTACAGCTAGTGCGGTGAGTGAGCCCCTGTGAGCTTCAATAGTGAGATAGGGGCTGCTGTGATTTCTTATATCAAGAAATTGGATATCCCCAGCCTGAGAAGCACTAACAATCTGACAGAAAACGTGACATAATTTCATCATTCATTTCAAATCAAATTCATAGATCATAGTCACTGAATGCCTACCAGGATCTACAGACATGTACGTACAGGTCATTGAAAAAAATTACTGACACTAGCAAGATGCTCTTATTACCTTTCCTGGGTCTAATCCAGGTTGAAAGCCAATCCCCACAACTTTTTCTACTCTCTGTGTGTGTGGTCGTAATCCACAGACAAGCCTAAGAAGCATCATTGTCATTAGTCATTACAGAGATATTGAAGCTTGAGAGAAAAGCTTCTAATTTAACCTTAAAAAAGGTTTATACTTCAGATAAAATTTAAGATACTAGTTTAAAGAAGATAGTTCAAGTCAGAATTTATATTTAGATACATGCAGGTAACGAAGACAAAAGCGTAATATCTTATAGGAGCTGACAAATAAAAATGTTGCTCAATTCAATTTCATCAACTAAGAAGAACCAATAACCATAATTCATCTGAGGTGCTTACATTTCAGGTGTTCTAACATCATAAACTCTGACAGAACCATCTATAAAACCAGCTGCAAATTGTCCCCCATGAACTTGAGATGCAGCCTGAAACACGAGATATACTAACATAAATCAAAGGAACAAATTTGTTTATAGAAATTCGTATGTATATATGCATCATCTGGTTACACTTTGAATAAAATAACAACGAAAGCAGATTAACTGTTCAAAGATATAATAGTGCACAACCGTGCAACCCAAGAGTTGTATGAGCATTCGGCTCAGATATCTTCCTTAGCCCCTTCCAAGGATTTAAACAATTAGAAAATGAAAAATATAAATTATCTGAGAGCATACCGCAATGAGATCAAAGTTTCTTAGTTCTTTGAAGAAAATCATAAACCATATCATCAAACCCACTCCTCAATCTTTCAGACAGTTAAAGAGGAATTGAAGGTCAGTATGAAAAGGTAACATTCACTCATAATACCCAGAAATGGCAAGGGCAAACTACACCAACAGAGATAGGCAAATTAATTGAATTTTAGAAAAGGTAAATCAAATATGGTGGTTTAAGTCTTCAAGTTCAAACACAACCAGGTAATTGAAGGAACTCAAGTAAAAAAAAAAAATTACGAGGAAAAAAAGATTTTTCTAAGTAACAGTACAGATATCGGGTCATTATTACCAAAAAAAAGAAGACAAAAACTAATGAATTCATTCGTTAAGACCTCTTAATGTAACTGGCATGTAGAACCTAAAACCACTCTCCGTTAAACCCAACTAGCGAGTGTGGAGTGGAGGTAATTCTTGTACGCAGCCTTACCCTTGCAAAATTGCAAAGAGACTATTTCCTGGATTCGAACCATGAAAGGTCATGAGTTCCCCCCCTTTTGGCATGTAGAACCTAATAAAAAATTTTAAGCCAAATGTCTCCAGAATCAAACTTCGTCCATTTTTTTAAGTATAACCTCGTCTTAGCTCCAAGCCAAAATAATTTGAGCAAACATAATAGTTACCAAGTCAAACTACACGCATAGATGAGGCTTACCAAAGCTGAGATACTGCAGTCTGATGATGAAGGTATAGGATTAACAAGCTGCTCTTTATCAAGATCCCATAGCATAATAGAAGATATCTCACCCGATGCATACTGGCAAATGTATTAATGTAACAAGAAACAACATGGAAAAAAAAAATCATTAACATCACAATATGGGGGAAGATTTAGAGGTTTCAGAGAAGGATATCCCAAAATGCCATATAGAATCAAAGAATCATATACCAGATAACCACATTGCTGTTGCCAATCAACAACTGCATTCAGACTCCTCACACCAGGTTTATGACCATGAATTGAAGAGAATGCAGTGACTAGCTTCTGTTTACCCTTCAGAGTATAATCTTTCCAAATTCGAATGTTTCCATCAGCTGCATCATAAGATTCCCAAAAATTTAATATTCTGACAATAATTTGAGAATAGAAGGCATAATAATAAACGGTAGAGAAAATTACATGAAGCAGCAAGAAGCAAGCTATCATCAAGCTCATTCACTAGGCAGAGCTTAGAAATTCCTTTGTCAGGAAAATCATGATTGTCAAAACTGTTGAGAAGTGTTGCCTCTTCGTGGTTCCATATCCTGTGGAAAACCGAATGAACATTAGCCAACAACAAAAATCAAAATGAAGCAATACAAAGTCTAAAAGCAACGAAATTCATCAAGAGCAGAAAAATAATTCTAACTAGTCAAAACACAGAATTCCTACCGTCTAAAAATTATGTTTAATTTCCTAAGTCTCCATATCTGATAAATGCCATTCAATCTTCCTGAGTTCTAACAATCCTGAAGTTGAACAAGATGTAAATATTTATGACTCTTACCAATTTTCCACAGTCGGCCTTCAGGCCTGTAAATTAATTGTCCTAAAATTTTCTACACACAAAAGCTCCACCATACTCTTTGTCTAAAGCCTAACAGTCTCCACTTAACTAATAATGGCATTGATGAGCTTAGCATACCTGATACGTTCATTCTCATCAGCAGCTATCACTATAGGAGAGAAAGGATGCAGCAACGCTGTTTGTGTACCCTTAGTGTCCCATTTAGCAATTGGATTTGTTAGCCTGCTAACAGCTGACGGAATAAAATGGCATAAGTTCTCAACCAAACATCTGTAAAGAACTTGCTTAATTGAATAAAAAATGAAATACGAACCAGAGTGCTGGCATTTTGCTATGTGCTCCAATGCAAATTTTTCCCTTTCTTCTCTTCTGGCTAATACCTCTTCACTATCATCTGCAGCAGTCAAAAGTGGTTTGGAAAAGTGCCCACAACTCCAATGATATATAGTTGATTGTGGAAGAAAACTGCGATCTGAAGTCCCAGAAGCTCCACTAGAACCTAAAAGTGGATCAGCTAATCCTGAGTCCGGAGAATTCATCAGGTGGGGCCTAAATTCCAATGAACATACTCTACGAATTCCAGTTAAGTAATTTGGGCGAGGAGGGCTGACTGGAGGAGTTCTGAAGGTCAGAGGCAAGTGACCTGCCAGAGAAGCATACAATATTAACAGAAAAGCCATAGCATAGCAGTGGGAATTATCACAAAAATAAAATTTGATGCAAAGAGATAAACTTAAACTGCATTGGAAATTATCCCATGAGATTAAGCATTAAATAAAATGGAAAAGGGGATTTACCTCCATTCATATCAAGCCAAGAAGATGAGCGAACCAATCCAGCTGTGGCTTCAACAGTTCGGACAGCAGTTGGCTTTAAGGGTTTTGCTACTACTTGTTCAATACCTATTATGGACAGTACCCGGCGACCAAGGTTTGCAATGCGCGGAGATGGATCTTTTGCTAAAGTACACATAGCAAGTACACATTGTGAATACAATGCATTGTCCAAGGGCTTTGGCCCACTGTGGTTAATCACCCCATTGCTGAAACCATCATTCAGTATTCCTGAATCAGAATGATGAGATGAATCATCAGACAACGGGGACCCATGCATGATTCCAGAACTAGTGAGAGGACTGCTAGAAGAGACCCGCCCATCTCGAACCACTGAAGAATTATCATTTCCAACCCTGAGGGGACCAATTTGAGGTGAAACAATATTTCCATGAGGCATGTGTTGGTTCTGGTTAGGGTATCCACCACCTGAACCTTTTATATTAGTCAACGAAGGTAAGGAATTTAGCAAAGAATTAGTCTGAGGCTTCCAATATGCAGCAGCAATAGATTTCAGGTGCTTGTTGTGGCCAAAAGCAAAGCGTGCTAGAGCTGACAGTTGAAAGGAAACCTATGTCAGTAAGATATCTTACATCCAACCATTCCTAAAGTATACCAGTCCTTCCATACTATAAAGACTACATTAAGTTATCTTAGACAGATGTACAAGCCAACCATCTAGAATAAGAATTAGCAGTCATCATTAACAAATTAGAGAAAACAATCAGAAACAAAACAATAATAACAATAAGTGCAAGTAAAGCCATTTATCTCGTTGCAGTTTTCTTTTTTATTCACTTCTAACAATTAATTCATTTAAAGGGTTTTTTTTTTCCTTTCTCTAACTTCAGAAACAACTAGCAATTAGGAACTTGTTCGCAGATGATTAAGAATTTGCAGATTAAAAATCAATAAAAAACCAATTAACCACCAATCTCAGTACTTTCTGTTTTATATTAATCATACGAACATAAAATCTTTTCACAATAAACACTCAAAAAAATATAAATTCAGATACTTAATCACCTACCCACTGCTACCTCTGCCCTCACCAATGGACTCCCATCTGAAGCAACACTCAATAGACTCTTAACTATACTAACTTCAGCCCTATACTTGTCATCATCATCACATTCTTCATCTCCTCCAACAACTCTACAAGAATCAAATCCCACATCGAGAAGGGTACCCAGTGCAAAAACAGCAGATGCCCTAACCTGAGAAACAACAAATTAGATGACTCAATTATTTAATTAATATACCAAAAGGGTAATCATCTCGTAACTAGAAATAGCGCCAACAAGTAGGGCAGTAAACCTCTGGCTGGGGTTCAGACAGTAGAGGAGCATATATAGAAGTAGCATCTTTCTGCAAACCAATTGTTTGCGCCTCTGCGAAGTCTTCCCACAATTTCCCCAGACACAGGCAAAGCCACTGAAGGAAAAGGGGTTCAGTTTGTGAATCATTAGGAGATGAACTCTGAAGGTGCTTTAAGCAGACATCGATCAAACCAGCTTCAATACAAGCTTCTTGACCTCGTCTATGACCATCCACAATCACAGCCAGAACAAAAGCAGCCATTGCACGCTGCTCTGGATATGCTTCCATGCTATCAAGAAACTTAATAAAATAGATATGACCTCCATCCTTCACAAGATCAACCTGACATGACTGCAACCAGCAACAAAACATCATCATTGCAAGACACAGTAGACATGCAACAAGTAGAACTTCAACACCGAATTGTAATAGAAAATATAAAAGGGATACACATAAGAGGGCAAAATAGGAAGCTTTGTAATATTCCTAATTATTAAGTTAATAATTCTACTGTATAAGAAGGCACTAATGACCAGATTCTGGATTTCATCACACAGTTAGCATTTATTAATTAGTAATTCTACTAATAAAATGAGCAATCTCAAATAAATGTTTCCTATCCATAAAAAAAGGAATAATAGGTCTGCCTACATAAAGATTTTTTAATAGGGTATTGAATAAATTATCAACTGCATATAGGCCCCAAATGTTCCTTTCTCTCTTTCTTTCCCTTATCTAATTTATCTGTCTACTTTTCTCTTCTTGTCAAGCACCACATATAACACGAGTTTATCTATAGTAATAACTACAGTACAAGCAGCCTAAACTGTTAAAGTCATAATTTCAACATGATTTATATATTAAGAAAAACTCATGTCTGCTGAACGTGTATACACACACCAAGTTCTTGTTTTCTGAGACACATTAAAGAATTGACAATTTCTTAAAGATGAAAATTAAACTCCTCCAAAAGTACCTTGTCAAGTGCAAGAATCTTTGTCCATATGAATACAAGAATCTGACGTAGTTCTGGTGTTGTTGTTTGTAGCAGTTTTAGAACATAAGGAAATATTCCAACAGATAATGCCTACAAACAAGAAACTTGGTTTCATAAAATAGGTAAATCAACTGCAACAAAAGTCCACAAATAGAGAGAAAAATTACCAGATCTACAGCCCATGGCCCCATATCAAGGAACCTTCCAAGGAGTACTAAAGCCCGAAATCGATGGCATTGACTTAGTAAAACCTGAAATAGGAACCGAGCTACTTATCAATACATGCAAATACATTAACAAATGCCAAACAATTTTCCCACAAGCATAAAATAAACATATTCTGAAAAAGGAAGAACTAAGTGTGAGAGTAAAGAGTGGACAAACAAAAAGGATGAAAATCAGTTTGTAAATCAGATTTTGCTTCAGATAGTATAACCGTAGCAAAAGCAACACAGTTTCTCAGCATACATATAAGAGTATTATTACTGAACCGAGATAGAATAAAGATAAAACATAATAATTGTCGAGTTAAACAACTTGCAAGAAAGTCCCTGCAATTAATAAAAAATTGAGACAAAGATTGACCGCAAAGCACTTTGAGAAGAAGCATTTTACTGCTATTCACATAAGCTTCCAATAGCATCTCTGTTGGCTGAATGAACAACCCAGAAAAAGTCCCTGGCATTACTGCTTCAGGATCCAGACATATTGCTAAAACAGTACAGGCTCATAACAAATACATATTTTTTCAAATTTCCATCAAAGGATGATAATGATCATTAACCAAATTGAAAATATTTTAACCAAGAAAAACAAAAACCCAATTTCATTTTACCCACCAAAACCTAATTAAGGAACAGGGCCTGCCAGCTGATTTGGCAAAAATATGTAACCTACATAACAAAGGGAATTAGGAACCAACACAATGGTTCCGAAGGTAACAAAGACCAAGACATGTGCCGCACCTGAAGAACTATAGGCAGCTGCTCTGGTGGTTTCTTGTGTTCAGAACCATGGTCAAGCCATACCTCAAATGCTGTTAACTGCTCAGTGAAAAACGTACTAGGCTGAAAGAGAACAATGATAAACTTTACCAGGTAAGCTCGAAACTTATTAATAATCTTTAGTATTACATTTATTCCTTGTCAAAACATTATAACCAAGCCAAATTTTTATTTTAATCTAATATTCAATTTCAGAAAAAAACTTTACATCAGAGGTATAGCAAATACATCCAGATACCTGAAATTCTGCATTAGGATCCTCAACTAATGAGGGAAGTTGAGAGAGGCAGAGCTCAGCAGCCATGTCCCATGCATCCCTGCAGTGTGGATAAAAAATACAAACTGATGATAAAGTTTGTCAACACAAGTTACAATATCATAACAAAAGTCACCAAAAATACCACATATGATGCTGATGTGTTGGTGGTAACGTTGGGTGAGAGACAGGAGAACAATTTGCAGATCTCATAATTCGCTCAGCAAGTAGAAAATTCCGAAACAGACTTGCAACAAGCAAATCCTGTCTAAACAGTCTCTGAAAAAGATCTGTGGGACAAAACCAATGAGGTACAAGATACCAACTAAAATTGCTTGCTAAATAACTAGGTTAAAAAACACACCATGCAATTTTGTAAGTGCAATGGCGAGGATAGGGAGGGTTGAGACCTACCATGAGGAAGAACATTCCAGGCAATTGTGTCGGTTACTGCTGTAAAGATCCAATTCAATTCACCTAGAAGTGTCTTTCGGTCATTTGGACGGCCAGGGATCTTGTCTATAAGTGAATAATCAAGTGTCTCGCGAAGTAATGAACGAGTGCAAAACCTAGAGACAAATTACATCGCAAAAAAATTAATAGCCATTTTGCTATGAAATGTACACTAATCACCAATTAAAATGTTCAGGAATTAGAGGAAATTAAGACAGTCAATAACACAAACGAGCAGGTGTCAAACATAAAATCAACTTCATAGTGAAATCCATCATTATTACGCTGGTCTTTTTCTATCATCACTACCGCAGTTAACATAAACTCCGGCTGCAATAAGTTACACTAAAAATAAAAGGACCAGTTCACAAACAAAAATACCGTCAGGGATCAAATCATACAATAAAAAATGCCACTAAAATTAATGAAGTATAGAACCATAATGCTAACTAAGGGTTCAATCTGGAAAACGTACAAACCCAAAAGATTGGGTAAACTAATATGACTCGCATTACAAAAGCATAAATTATTTAAAAGTCCATGCATAATGTACTATTATATTTTAAACGTAAATAAATAAATAAGGTACACTAAATCTTACTGAATATTTAACATATGAATCATTCTAAACAGGATAAACTAAGCAGGAACTAATGGGAGAAGCTTCACCATCGCAATGCCATCTTTATAGGTGTTGTAAGGCAAGATGTAAACACATCAGCTGGGAATTCTGCACTCTGAGGCAAAGTCTCATGTGCTTCACATGCTGCAAGCAGAATGCAATCCCTTGTGGAACCAGAGGAGTTAGAAGCACTCCATTCATGAAGCTTATCAATAACAAGTCCAGCAACAAATTTGGAAGTCCAAATTACAAAATGACAAAATCAGTACCCATATACTTGCAGTTTCCTTAATGTAGTAATAAATGAACAAGATTTTGACATAAAGAATACCTCAATAAAGGAATTCACAATCATCCCAGCCGCAGAGCAATCAAAAACATAAATTGATGGGGTCTTCAGCCAGGAATCAAGGTCACTAATTGGTAAGGGGATATACTGCGTATAACTCTGAATATAAGAAGATGAAGAATGAGAATATGGACATCGTGAAGTTCTTTCTTCATTATGATATAGTAACTAAGGACATTTTGCTTATTTCGGAATTCATGTTCTAGCAGTCACAGAGTTAAGCTAATCAGGATTCTCTGATAAATAAAAATTTAGATTCAACTAAGGTTTATAGTAATAGTAAAATTAGGAGCATTTTCATTTTCCCGCATAAAAGGCATAACAAGTACAATAATTAAAATACATTATATTCATTTTTCATCTTGCATGGACTAAAATTGCTTTCTCACCCATTTCCGTCTCATAATTCAGTTTCATCATTTTCCCTCTTTCCTAAGATTTCTCCTACTTTCATGATCACTCCTTATTTTCCATCCTCCCATTTTCATCTTTTGGAGAGGTGAGAACAAATGTATATATAGAAGCCCATATATGTAGCATCATCTCTGTCTACTGGTCCATAATGCCACTAAGAAACAGTGACATTTGATTTATCAAATAAACATATCACTTTAAGAACTATAAAGGGTGAAAATGACCTTATTGAAGACCCAAATTTCACCATTAGCAGTTGGCTTTGGCACACCATGCCCATTGTAGTGAAATAGAACTCTTTCCGACTTTGCATATTTACGACATGTAGTACAAAGCTTCTTAACCTCATCCACTGTTGGATCAAGTTGAGGCTTATAGCGGGCCTGTAATCATGGCCACAACAACGTTAACTAAAAATCAATTTCAAAAGGTAATATGAGGATGAAATTAGCTAGCAAAACATCCCCACCTTTGGTTGCCATCTTTCATACTGACTGCTCAAAGTTTTTCCAATTGACTCCAATGCCTTTTGAGGTACCATAGAAAAAGGATCTGCAGCAATCAGAAAGGTAAGCATAAAAAGTTGCTTTTGCAATAACCACAGTTGTAAGCATCCAGAATTTTGATATATCATAAAGGTTCAACAGAAGCAATTTATCTACATTTCTCATTAAGAAAGCTGCAACTAAATCGAAATAATTAGTTAGGGAGTCAAAAAGTGAAATGACTGAACAAATAGTTGGATAAGACAAGTAAAAGTATAAATTAGAAAGTCCAGCAATAGGAAATAAGTGCAAAGCAGCACATAGTTACATGCTTTACTGACAAAAAATGTAAACACAATTGGTTTGGATTGATCAACAATTGGAACTTGTAGAAACAACTAAACAATTTAAGGACAAAAATACAAGCACATACTATTATTAAAAGCTATGAAGTAACTTATTACAAACCACAGAAAACAAAATTTTAAAAACAAATGAGATCAGAAAGGTAACAAGAGACCTATCCAGCACTCCATTCTTGCACAAGGTGAAATCTTTATGACATCTGGTGGATCGACACTAATGTTTAAACATAATACTAGAGCTACACATCCAGTCTTCATCTGCGCCACAAAATTAGAAGTTAAATCAGAGCATACTTCTTATCGAAAGTAGAATATAAAAGCATCTTTCAGAAGCATTGATTAGAACATTTTAGAGGAAAACAACAGACCCCTTGAATGTAAATTTACTAAAATTAGGAAAAAATGTGAAATGCCAGTATAACTTTAAAGGATAAAACAAGACCAAAACACTCCCTTTGTAAAGGTAGACTATTACACTAATCTATAAATGAAGGAGAAATTTATCTCAGATGATTTGAGCTACGCCCCCCAAAAAGGACCAATAGTAGAGAAGTTAATAGAAAAATTAACCAGGTTTCATCTGTAGGACTGAAAACAATCATACTAGTCATCTTCATCATAAAAGCCACCAGTGGTTTAGCACGTTTCACATTTTTCTATGTTAAGTTATCTCAAATGCAGCAAGAAATTTGACATTTTATTGAAGAGAACAATTTTCTTCTTCCTTCATAAGTCACTTCCATTAGCATAAAAAGGAAGACATTAACCATGCCTTTAGAACATGCACTATTTCACTTCACCACATAATCAGCTGCTTATGTTGAAGAAGCCTAAATTTATTTTCACAAAAAAGAAATTGAAATAGTTGTAAATAAAGGAAGAATACCAAAACGAATAAAGGTCATTGGCAATAGAAAACTGCAAACACAAAAAACCTCTGGACCAGAGGCTGCCTCTGTCAACCAGTTTCAACCATATGACCAATGTAAGAAACTAGCAACCACCCATTCATGTGAACACGCAACTTCCAGATAGGAGCTACCAGGATTTACAAAGGCCTATTATCCTAAAGAAGAAAGCGTAAACAATATTTTCCCTCCCTTAGTTCAGAAATCACTACTTTAGTCAAGCAATTCCAGGATAATTTATCCATTTTCCAGCCAGTCCTTTAGTCAAATAGGACTTCCAGAAATACTAAGTTCAGAATTAATAAAAGAGTGAAGCACATGTCATGTTTATTATTATTATTATTACTTCTTGGATTGACTGAATTTGAGATCCTCTAAAATGTTGAAGTACATTCTAAAGAGTAAAGTGAGGAGTTGATAACTATACATAAAAAAAGTCCAATGGTTTAAAATTATGTTCTATAAAATATATGACAGAACTCATTCTCCTGATTTTCTCATTAACCGTTAACACTGAGGCACTTTACTCTTCAAACTTTAGTGGATCCAAACCCTTCTATGATAAAATTTCATGTTTAACAGGTCATATATTACATCCATAACAAGTACGTTATGATATTATTCATACACAAAAAAAAAAAAGGCATCCACGACTACAGTGACCTAAATGGCCTTTCTTCTAAATAGAAAATAAAAGTTCCCAAATTTGAAGAAGAATCACACTAGTTTTCACTCAATTCATCACAGTCACAGCAAAATGCAGATAACACAAACCGTATCAAAAACCCCATTCTCAACCACCTTACATTTTCCACGAGCAGAACAAAACACGGTGATTGAACAAAGCGAGCTTACCCTATCCTTGGGTCTCCATTTCGAGACCAAGCCACTGTCGGAGGGGCCGGCGGCGACGGGGGCTTCGAAGGCGTCATGGCGGAGCTCGCAGAGGACTTGCGTCTGCGGCAGATACGCCATGCTGGTGGCGGCATTACCGCCGTAACTGCTGCTGGCGATGGCAGCTTCGGAGTCCCGTCGGTGGGGAACGGAAACGAAATCGCCGCCGTCTTCATTGACGGCGGTGATGGTGGAGGAGGAAGATGCAGTGGAATCGTCGTGGTTGGAAACGACGAGAACGGTGGATTGGGAAAAGCGCGATGCCATTAAATCTCCCAATGCCATCCAAATCGGAAACCCTCAGCGATCATTCAGCGAATAGGGAAGGGTTTTTGGTGGAGATTGGGATGATTAAACCCTAGATTTTTTAGGTTGAAGAATATGAAGATGATGAAGATGGTGGTGATGATGATGGTGGTGGTGATGATGATGATGGGGGCGCATAGAACAGTGGCGGCAGAACACTGTCTCTCCTTGAAGGGAAACGGAAATACGCGAGATACGAAATTGTGATTTTGTTAAGCGAAAAGAAGAAAATTAAAAAAAAGAAAAGAAAAGAAAAAAAAGAGCGAGAAAAATAATAATACTAATAAAATTTCAATTTCTCTTTTTGGCAGAAGAATCAAATTAAAATAAAATTCCCAATTTTTGGAGAATTGGAGATAGCTTAGCCTTTTCTTTCCTTTTTTTTTTTTTTTCGGGCCATCTCTTCTTGATTTATTATTATTTACGTTGTCGTCTTCTACTTTTTTTCTTCTTCATCATTATTTTATTTTCAATTTTGAAGGTTTTTTATGTTAAAATTTTCAAAAGTCTTTGCTTACCAAATTTTTTTTCCAAAAGTCTTTTTAGTTGATCTTCTTAATCCTTACCATTGTGACATACAATGAATCATTCACTTCTGTTTGTGAGTTTTTTTTGAAATATTTATAAAAATTATAAGTTTAATTAGATGCAAAGTTAGTGTAACAGTCTCAGTTATTGGTTAGTTTTTCACTTTATTTATGTATCATTATTTTTATATAACTTGACAATCTATATAAATTTAATTTAAAAATAATATATTTGCATATATAATTCAATAGTTTTTTTTTTATATTCTCAAAAGCATACATTAACTAAAAATATGAATGTTACCAAATATATATATATATATATATGTATATATATGAAAATCTTCAACACCATTTAGAGGCTTTTTGACCCTTATGCCCCTTAATTAATAATTAATTACCAAATTGCCCCTCATTCAAAACTATTTCGAAAATTTACCCTCCCCAACAAACATAACACCAATCTGCCCATGTTTGACCGTTGACCACGAAGCCTACCCGGGTACACCATTACTTACCCGGGTAAATTTTGAAACTTTTTATATACCCGAGTATGTAGGGGTGTACCCGGGTAGAGTTCTTGAATCTGGGAAAATGTTTGAATTATTTACCCGGGTAAGGAGCAGTGTACCCGGGTAAATCGCGTCCAGAAACCCCAATATGTATGGGTTTCGGCCATTGTTGCGAGGTATAGGGTTTTTGAAACCCCAAATCTTTCTCTCTTACCCTCTCTAATCCGAAACATCACACATATTTCATCTCATCATTTCAGAAAGCTGAATCTTGGTGGGACATTGAGATTACATCTCCACACTCCCATTTTGTGCTAAAAAATCCGAACCAACCTCCAAACCCAAAACCTAGATCTAATTTTTGTGTGAAAGATGAGTTCAAGTCCAAACATGGTTCCTATAGTTATTTACTACAATGGGAGGCATTTTGAAGGTCCGAACGGTGTCCGATTTGAAGGAAAAACAAAAACGATGAAAATCAAAGTGGGCACTACATGCAATGAACTGAAGGAGAGAATTCTGCTCCCTATTGCCTTTGCTGTTGTTCCTCCAGGTGAGTAAATAATTTTGCTTTGGGGTATGTGAAAGCATGTGACCCTTCTTTGCCACTTCATACTGTAAATAATTTCTGAGCTCATCCCTATTGACTTTGTTGTTGTTCCTCCAGGTGAGAGGTTGGATGATTGGTCCTGGTTTCTTAGCCTTTTACGTTTTCATGTCACACATAGGCATGGTATTTGTCTAATATCCGATCGTCATCGAAGCATCATAAGGGCGGTGAAAGACCACGGAGGGTGGCAGCCTCCATATGCTTATCATGTATTTTGTCTACGTCACATCGGAAGCAACTTCAATACCCGTTTTAGGAATGTGGAATTGAAGAAAACGTTGATGAAATTAGGTAATGTACGGTATAATTACTCACATTTTCAACCATTTGAAGAAAACGTTGATGAAATTCACTAACCAATGCATATGTCATGGTTTTTTGCAGGGTACACATGTTCAAAGATAAATTTCGACATTAGGTACAAGGAATTTATCGAGAACAATCCTGAAGTTGCTTCATGGTTGGATGCGATTCCGAAAGAGCAATGGTGCAGGTCGTATGATGAGACAGGACGTAGGTTTGGTCATATGACAACTAACATATCTGAGTGTGTGAATAAGGTGCTTCGTGGAGCACGAAATCTGCCTATATCTGCATTGGTCAAGATGACATTCAGTAGACTCGTTGAGTATTTCGTCAAGAGACGTGAAGGGATTGAAAAAGATATCTCACAAGGTTGGATAATTTCAAAGAAGGTTGAGGCAGCTTTGCAAAAAAATGATGAATTGGCTGGCACTTATCGTGTGAGGATATATGATAGTGAGCTGTTATTGTTTGAGGTTGAGGATGCCTACAATCAATCTACACACGAGGTCGGTGACATCATGAGAGTGGACTTAATCAATCGTACATGTCAGTGTGGTAGGTTTACAGCAAGGAGGTATCCCTGCAGTCATGTATTAGCAGTTTGCAAGGTAGCCATGCTAAACCATTATGATTATGTGGATCATGTTTTCAAAATTCCAACCATTGCTAAAGTATATGCTGCACACTGGTTTCCTATTGGCAATGAATTGTTGATTCCATCCGTTGTTGGGCCTACTGTAATTCCGGATGCTCAGTTGGTACGTGCAAAAGGAAGACCAAAGTCTTCAAGGATTCAGAATGAGATGGATTGGGTTGAGTCTCAACCCTCTAGCAGTCAGAGCAGATGTAAGCATTGCAAGCAAGTTGGACATAACATTCGTACATGTCCATTGAGACTAAGACAAGCATGATTACGTATTGTTTTTGTGTAGTACTTTGTTTTGTAATGACAATCACTTTACGTATTGTTTTGTTTCCTTGTACCCTAAACTTTATCTTGTATTAGTTATGTATTGTGTTGTTGAAATGTATTGTTGAACTGTATTCTTGTGTTGTTGAAATGTATTGTTGAAATTTATCCGTTAAGTTTAGCGAGTCACTCGTTCCGTATTGTGCAATCCGAATGTCTACCATACCCATTTACCCCTTCCCCGAGTCAGTTAAGGTTATTGTATTACACATCAATTACCAAGATGCTAACAAAATGGATTGAACAGCACCTGCTGCTGCATCTGCAACTGGTCTACCCGGGTAACTCGAAATGATATACCCGAGTACATCCTACCCGGGTAGACCAGTTCGTGGTACCCGGGTAGACCAGTTGCAGATGCTGTTTTGGCAATTTTTGTTGCATTTTGGTAATTGTTGTGCAATACCTACATACGGTATGACTTGGGGGTGGATTGATTTCGTAGAAATAGGATGCAGTAATCAAGATGTGCGCCAATGAAAGTTGAACATGAATATTAAAGTACTTTGGGTTGAATTGATTTCCAAATTAATTATGACAATATTAATGCAAGGTCCCATACTAATGCATAGAACCAACAAGTCTGAACGTGCGCAAAACGAAAATTTCATTCATTCAAATTTTGAACATCCAGTACAAAAACATCCATGCAATGTAGGTAAAGTTCCTAAATGTACCAAAATGACTACATTACATCAGACTAAATCAATGATATGAAACCCTATGGACACACTAATCCGATGGCGTGTCCTCCCCATTCTCTTCATCCGATTGTGTGTCATCCCCATTGTCATCATCCTCCTCCTCCTACTCCTGAGTATTGGCACCCTCGCCAATTAAACCCTCCAAGCGCGAAACCCTTGTGTCTAACCGTGCAACCCTTGTGTCCATCTGGTTTCGCCACTTGCTCGTGCTCTGTCTATATCCTCTAAAGTCAGTAGTCAGATCATATAAGGATGCCATGACATGATCAAGTGTCCATCCACCCTCAGGAGGAGCTGGTGGTCGCCGACTGCGGGTGGGACGTGTCGGTCTGACATCAACCTCAGCAACGCCATCATCATCGTCATCATCATCAAGGCCTACATCATAAACCATGAAAAACAAACTTCAATACCACATTAAAAATTAAACAACACAAAATTGCATAAACTCATAAAGACCAACACATCACCTGCAGGTGCATCCTCCATCTCAGCATCGTGGTGGAATGGGATCTCAGGTGGTTCTGGTGCCTTCTTCCACGTCCAGATACCCGCTCTGTTCGGTAGGATCCCACACTGCTTCAGGAGCCTCTCACCAAATATAGCATTCCAGCCTCTGGCGGTCTTCAAGGTCTCTGTTGCCATAGGCACTCCAAATCTATGCAGAATCTTCTGCACCAGAAATGCAAAAGGCAATTCAGCACCTTTGACTTGGCTGCCTTCCACATCAGTATGCATATGTAATGCCTCCAGTTCACCTGCTGACTGTGAAGGAGGGCCCACAGGATGACAAAGTCCCCTTCCAGCACCTTTGAGTGATTATGCGGGTGCTGGAAAATAATATGTGTCACCACATAATGAAGAATGCGAGCAGAAACTGACAAGTTGCTAACAGGATAATGAGCAAAATGACCGGGCTCAGCGTCTGCCCTCCTAGTCTCTGTAACAATGGTCTCCCGGTTATAATCACCAAATATATGATGGTTGTCTCCATCATATAGTGCTGCTCCTGTGACACCATCAAAATCGAACCCCAGTAGCTCCGTCCAGATAGGAGCAGTCATGATGATATCAATCCCGCAGACACGGGAAGTCAGCTCGCCTTGCGAGTAGCCAAGGTTCTGGTAGAAGGCTCTTACCATAACCTCCGAGTATGGGCACCGCATCTCCGCCAGGTGAAGTAAATGTGTCTGCTCAAGAAGCGGCACAATGTCAAAACGCTCTAGGTTGAAGAATGCCGAATCCAGTGATTTCGGTTCGCAGATCTTCTGGGTCATGAAAAACTTCACGAACTTCTCGTGTGAAGGAATGTCATCCTCAAACAAATATCCGAACGTCAAGTCCGGAGCCTGACTCGAAGCAGCCTGGGGCTGAGAGGATGACGACCCATCGTGACGACTCTTGGTTCTTCTCTCGGAATGGGTCACTTGCAGCTTTGAAACGCGTCGAGAGGTCATTGTGTCACACTATTAAACTGAAAAAATAACCAAAATCAGAAATTAGATACATGTTAGGGTTAGGGTTAGGGTTAGGGTTAGGGTTAGATTCAGGGTTAGGGTTAGGGTAAGCGTATGACATACAAATTGATAAAATAATTCGGACAGAATCAAATGATATAAACGAAAATACAATGAATCAGAACAGAAATCATAACATAATTGAAAAAACTGAAAAAAAATGCACCTTTGATCGATTTCAATCGGTAGAAGGCAGAGAGGTTGCAAGGTCCGCGAATGATGATCACAAACAAGACGAATTAGTGCAAGATTATGCCTGAAATCGCTCAAGATGACACTCCTCCAGCAGCTCTACTCGGGTACCCCTTTTGTGGGTTTTCGAAATGGGGCTGCTGGGGTATTTTAAAACCCTACCGTCGATGTTTACCCGGGTACACTGCTCCTTACCCGGGTAAATAATTCAAACATTTTGCCAGATTCAAGAACTCTACCCGGGTACACCCCTACATACTCGGGTAGATAAAAAGTTTCAAAATTTACCCGGGTAGGTAATGGTGTACCCGGGTAGGCTTCGTGGTCAACGGTCAAACAGGGGCAGATTGGTGTTATGTTTGTTGGGGAGGGTAAATTTTCGAAATAGTTTTGAATGCAGGGCAATTTGGTAATTAATTATTAATTAAGGGGCATAAGGGTCAAAAAGCCCCATTTAGATCAACTAGAGTATTATAGCCAAAACTAAAATAACCACAAACCAAAAATAAGTTGATATTTTTTCAATTGATTTCAAAAGTGGGCTACCTTAACGAACTTCGAGCCAACCTAGATGAGCTGGGTTAACCGTTTTGACAACTGTAAGTAACATACGTCCAAATCACACCGAGAGCATTAAAAATCCACCATTATCATTCTAAACATGCCCCGATAAGTCATCTACTTGGATGACCAATTTATCAAATTCACCAACATTTGTTTATTGAATCTTTACGAAGGAAACTACTATACCATAAATTTCTCTACTCTACATGACATTCAAAACCCATGAAAAAAATCGATCATATTATTGCAAATAAAAAATCCTTTGGACAATGTTCGTATAAAAGTGTTCAAATGAGGTAACTACTAAACCTCTCTATAATTTACACTAACTAGAGTATCATAGTAAAAACTAGAAAAGCCACAAACCTCAAAAACTTAAGTTGGGTTGATAATTTTTCAATTCATTCCAAAAGTGGGCTAACCTGACCTAATTGAACCAACTCATATGAGCTGCATTTGCCATTTTTACAAATTTATGTAACATACGTCCAAATCCCACTGAAAATCATTATAAACTTACCGTTGTCATCTCTAAATATGCCCCATAAGTCATCTACTTGGATAACCATTTATAAAATTCATCAACATTTGTTCAATGAATCCTTATAAAGGAAATTGTCACACCACAGATTTTCCTACTCTACATGACATCCAAAATCTATGAAAAGAAAAATTATCATATTATTGCAGATAAAAAAATCCTTTGGAGGTTCACATACCAATTCCCTCCATAACTTATACAAATTAGAGTACCATGGACAAACTAAAATAGCCACAAACCCTAAAAACTTAAGCTAGGTTGATCATTTTTCCAATTCAGTCCAAAAGTAGGCAATTTTAACCTACTTTGAGGCAACCTAGGAGAGCTAAATTATCTGTTTTGACATCTTTATATAACTTACTCCAAGTCACACCGAAATGGACCAACCTAGGTTGATCATTGTTCAATTCATTCCAAAAGTGGACCTATTTTGAGCAAACCAAGATGAGCTGGGTTAACTGTTTTGATAGCTTTATGTGACCAACATCCAAATCACACTTTAAATATTATAAACTTCCATTATCTTCTCTAAACATACCTACTAAGTCATCTACTTTGATGACCATTTATAAAACTCACCAAAATTTGTTCAATGAATCCTTATGAAGGAATTTGTCACACCACAAATTTCTTTACTCCATATGACATCAAAAACCTATGAAAAAGTGATGATCACGTTATTGCAAATAAAAAATCCTTTGGACAAGGTGCGAATGAGAGTGTTCAAATGGGGAAATTACCAAGTCTATCCATAATTTACACGAAATATAGTATCATAGACAAAACTAAAGTAGCCATAAACCCAAAAAACTTAAGCTAGATTGATCATTTTTTAATTCATTCCGAAAGTGGGCCAACCTAAACAACTTCGAGCCAACCTAAATGCACTGGTTAACCGTTTGAACAACTTTATGTAACATACATCCAAATCGCACTGAAACTATTATAAACTTACCATTATATAACACACCCTAGTAAGTCATCTACTTCTAATTACTATTTATAAAATCCACCGACATTTGTTCAATGAATAATTTTGAAGGAAATTGTCACACCACAAATTTCCCTCATGACATCCAAAACCAATTAAAAAATATCGATTATACTATTGTATTACTGTATTAAAAAATATAAATTATTTAAAAATCCATCCCTTTAGACAAGATGTATACTAGTGTTCAAATGAGTTATTCAGGCTAGCTTGTTGGCTTATAGTTTTGTACTTTTATTAATATATTAGATTCTAAAGGTATTATTTTTAAATAATTTATTTGATTTAACTTGTATTGAAAGATTCAAATTAATTTCTATTTAAAGTGAAAATAAATGAATAAATATTTATTTTCAAGTGATATTTCAATAAAAAACTTAATATTCCTAGCAAACCAAGAAGAGTGGTAACCCACCTATACCACTACATCCACTATGACTATGACTTTCACATTTCTCCATCAACAAACTCATATAATAATGGCAACAAAACAAATCAAATTCCAAAAGCACAACACATAACCCGAAAACATAAAGCCAGAAAAAAGCGAGAACAAAGAAAAAGTAAGGGTAAGAAATTTACCTGAAAAGAAACGAAGATCGAAGAAACTCTAAACTTCAAAGAAACCTCCAGAAGAAAATCACCCGAGAAGAAGAAAGATCAACATACTGATTAACAAAGAAGGAAAATAAGTTTGACGGAAAAAGTGAAATCTTTGTAAAATATTTGTACAAATATAGTGAACAACTCAGAATGCGAAAGCTTTCCTTAAAAAGTTGACAACTTTCAATAAGATATGATAAAATCCCAAAGAAAAGCCAAAGATTTAGTAATAAGGTGCGAAGGATTGTAGAACATGATAAATCGAGAATATTGAAGGCAAGAAAAGAATTTTTAGAGGAAGTGAGAAGTTGAAATATAGAAGAAAACAAAGTGCAAACGAGGTGAAGAAAATGTTTTCCACCCTCTATTAATCCCTCAAACATTTAGTTTCAAGGGTAAAAAAGGAAGAACAACCTTTAATTCAAAAATAAATATATAAGGCAATGGGTAATGCAAACATTTCATTGAGGGACAAAAAAGTCACTTCGCACGCATATTAATGCTAGACACGAAAGTCTGTAACCACAAAAAACTTCCACGAGATGACAGTGCAAGCTCGAGGAATGTTCCTTATCCCGAAGATGATACATAGTCACGATCAGCTACCAAACAACTATCACAACAGTTGAAATTATGAGTGCTCAAAAACCTTCTCAACACGCCAACATATAACCAGCCACATTAGCCAGATCATATCCAGCATGCCCAATAAATAACTATAATGATTTAGATACGCTCGACACTTAATGTCTGAGCACGATCCAACCCTTATTGGACAATGTTGGAATTAATTTTTAAATTAATTATTTTTATAAATAAGAAGTTTGATTTGAAAAGGTGTGTCTTTTCATCGTCGAACGAATGTGTTGTTTCATTAACGAATAGGTGCCTTTTGAATCGAAACCTTACATTTCTTATAATTATATAGAGAATCAAAGTCTTAAATATAGTTTTTTCTATTGTTTTTGTACATGCATTTTTGCATTCTTCTACTCTAATGCGATTGATAAGGAATGGGTTGAGTTCGATGGTGCTATTCAATGTGGAAGTACTGTCACAAGAATAGAGATGATATGTTCTATCTTGGGAGATATTTGTCCACGAATCTTAGGCACCATAGAGAGGAAAAAATTATCTTAAGGGCATAGTGTCTAACACTGGGCTCGAATTTTTCCTTGTTGCATTCATATATTTTGGTACGCTTTAACAATGTAGTATTGCATGTTTCAATTTTTTGTGTGTATTTCATGAAACTGTGAATATTGTTGAAATGATTTCTCTAACACACAGATTATCTCCTTGATTTTAACATCATTTTGGATAACAGTCTTAAGACAATTTTAATGTAGGGTTCAAGACAATTTTTTCTGTGTTTTTGAAATATGTGTTTGTTGAATAAATCGTACTAATCTATATTTTAAATCGTCGATGATCCCTTTTGGTCAATACCAATTTATTTTTTCTCAATAATTCTGAAACTTGAACGCCTTAGTTTTTTTTTTGGGAAACTTTGATAGAAAACTAAACCATATTAACAATTGTTGTTATCATTGTCTTTCATATATATTATAATAGACAATATATTATGGGTTTTATAAGAGTTATGTTGTAGGAAAAGTGATTGTGTAATGTTATAGAGATTCGTTTTACGTGCCATAATTTTCTTTTTTTCTTTTTTCTTCAAAAAGTGTGGGCCCCACAAAATGTTGTGTGTGTAGGAAAGTTTGTTGTGTCATGTTAAATGACAAATGCAAACCCCATATATTATTGATTTTAAAGTTGTTTCTCGATTATCGTGTTTTTTTCTTCTTCTTCAGAAGTGTGTGAATTCTTACGTTTCCTTTCTCATTGATTCTTGATGTGATGAGCATTGGCTTCTCCTTTTTTGTGTTTTAATATTTGGTTTTGGAACATCATTTGTGCATTTTGTGCATTGCTCAGTTTCTTTTTGCGTATCCTATATAGAACAACGTTGTTCCGTCACATCTGTTATTATTTCATATCCGTGCCTGCAATTTGGTCTCGATTATCGTGTTTTTGGATTTTACTTTTTTTTTTTAAAAAAAAATTTGTCTCGATGGTTGAATATCAATCTTCGACTTACAGACATAATTTACTATGACCTTGTATTGCAAATTTAGTTCATTTATTTGTATAGTTTATAGGCTTGTTTTTTTGTTTCTTGTCCATTGTCAATAAATTTGAGATCACATTGCTTCAAATTAATACAGCAATGTGTTGAAGGTTTGTATATTTAATTCTGTCTTTTGTGATTACAAATTTAGAGATTTGTACTAGTTCTTTGAAACTAGAATTTTGAAATTGCAATTCATTGCCAATTTCATTTAGTCTGTATAACTGTCATACTTTTTGGTATTAATCATTAGATTGATTTGTTGGGTTTAATTTTATGTAAATTAAATCGGATTTGATTTCTGTTTGTGTAACATAAATTAAAAGTCTGAGAAATGAGAAATACTTATGCTTGAATTGATCGTTATATTATTTATTATGGGAAATTATCAATTCTTGTGATGTCATAAATATTGATATGTATGGTTTTTATATATATGTAAATTGTTATTTTATGATATTGGCAAATGATAATTCTTGCCCATAATGCATTTTATAACTTGATGGATATCAAAGTCTTATATCTAGTGAAATATTTGATGATATGTGAATTTGAAAGAGCTATCTTAGTGATGGCATTATCAAAGTCAATGTGATGACTTTAAATTTTGTAAACGACATGACAATTGTGTATATCATTTTATGATTAAATTGAAGTTTATTATTTGGTATATATGTTGTGGCCAAACAATACTATATCAAATGATAAAGGCATTAAAGAGCAATCGAGGGGGAGATTATGATGACCCTTCAAGGAATTTTGTTTAGAGTTTGGAATTTTACACCAAACAATGACTCATTATGCTCCACAATCCAATGAGATTGTTGAGAGGAACGTTCTCTTCTTTGAGGAATTTTGTTTGGAGTTTGGTACTATACACCAAACAATTGCTCCTTATGTGCTACAATCTAAAGCAATTACGTATAAAGAGCTTGACATTTTGAAAGAAATGATGAATACTATGCTGATGACATCTGGTTTACCAAAAAATTTATGGGGAAAGTCATTTTAATGACAAATTATAAAACCAATGGAGTACACCACAAGAAAATAAAGAACATCCCCTATGAAATATGGAAAGGTAGGAAGCCTGCCTTGAGTTATCTTAAAGTGTCAGGATGTTTGGCAAAGGTTACGATTTCGAAACCGAAAAGGGTTAAGATCGTAGCAAAGACAATGGTCTATGAGTTCATTGGATTTGCACTTGCATATTGATTCCTTGTGTATAAGTCTAAGGTCTCAGATATACATGTTAATACAACAAGACCATGCCATACATTACTCAAAGTATCTTGTTGTATTTGAAGGATATTGTGATGCAAATTGGATCACCGACTCTAGTGACACCAAGTCCACAAGTGGGTATGTGTACACACTTGAAGGGGGTGTTATATCTTGGAAATCTTCCAAGAAAACATGTATGAAAAGGTTGACCATGGAAGCAAGAATCTATTGCCTCAGATATAGTTGGTGGGGTAGTTGAGTGGCTATGTAACTTCCTTGGGGGTATTTCGAATTGGCGAAATCAGTGTTTGCTATGTGTATATACTATGATAGAAAGGTAGCTGTCAGAATTATAAGTTGTGTTATATATAATGATAAGTCTCGAAATATATTGGAGACATGATACTGCGAGGCAATTACTCTCTAGTGGTAACTAAAGCTGTAACTAGAGAGTCGATGTATAGTTTGTCGAAATGAATAGGTTTAAGGCCATTAAAATATTGATCATAGCGGATGCTCTACCAAGAAGAGTGGAGATCCCACAAAATAGGTTCAAAGAGAAAACCAAGTGATGAGTGACAGATAAGCACTATGGAGTTTTTCAAAACTCATACCCATTCCTAGACAAGGCAGTGCAAAAGTAAAGGATAAGCAAGTAGGCTTTTAATGATTTCTAATTATGATGTGTTCAGACAATGTATGTTGAGATACATCACTAGAAATCACCTATGTGGGTGTGAAGTGAGGGCCACTTCTACGAGAATATTGCAAGGTTGTATTCTCTAACGCACTCGCAGAACCAGGAGGTGTCAACGGCCAAAATGGACAGAAATGGAGGACCAACAATGTCTGAGGAACAATTGTGTGTTTCCTATTGTCTTGGTTTACACACAAGGTCGACGGTTACAAGGCATCGCGTCCACCTATTGACTGAGTAAATCCGATAGGTCTCACTAGGGTCTCTTACAAGACATTGCATCCACCGAACCCCTCCTTATTGATCAATTGCACGTTGCATTTGAGTCTCATAGCATATGGCCTCAACTGTTGAACTTCTTATTCACGTAGGGGATTGTTGGAATTAATTTTTAAATTAATTATTTTTATGAATAAGAAGTTTGATTTGAAAAGGTGTGTCTTTTCATCGTCGAACGAATGTGTTGTTTCATTAACGAATAGGTGCCTTTTGAATTGAAACCTTACATTTCTTATAATTATATAGAGAATCAGAGTTTTAAATATAGTTTTTTCTATTGTTTTTGTATATGCATTTTGCTACTCTAGTGCGATTGGTCAAGCATAGATTGAGTTCAATGGGCTATTCAATATGAAAGTGTCGTCACAAGAATAGAGGTAATTCGTTCTATTTTGGAAGATATTTGTCCACGAAGCTTGAGCACCATAGAGAGGATAAAATTGTCTTAAAGACACAGTATTTAACACTAGGCTCAGATTTTCCCTTGTTGGATTCATATTAATTATGTGTTATTGCATATTTCAATTTCTTGTGTGCATTTCATGGAACTATGAATATTATCGAAATGATTTCTCTAACACAGAGTTTATCCTATCTCAATAATTTTATCATCAGATTTTTATTTTTTATTTTTTACCAAATAATGGTTTGTTCAGATTTACATTTATTACAATTTTACAATAGATTGCATATTTACAACACTACTAATTTTATAAGTGATAATATATACAGGTTATTGTTAAGGACAAGATTTAAATAAATTAAATATGATCTCCTTTATTTTGCACCTTCAGAAAAAAATAATTGGCACATATCATGCTTACCCTTGTCAATTAAGTTCGAGAGATAGTCATTTCCCCTCATCTTTGGGGAGTCTACATTGACACTAATGTTGACCCCCTGTTGCGACTAAAAAACTTTTGGAACATGCAATTTCTTTTTTGACAGTTCTTAGAAGAATAATTATAGGGAAAAAAAAGAAAAGCAATTTCATTGTTCACTATGAAGCGGTGGTACTCTTTTAGTTCTTCTCTTGACTGCAACTAACTTAACTATATATGTATGCATAGTGGATTTTTTGGCTACTCCAAGGATATGACTAAGTTTAAGGAAAGTGACATTTTGGCAATGACACATACAATATTGAAATTGAAATGTTTCCAAATCGTGGGAAATATTTAATATGGTCCAGACTTATCTATGATTCAGTGGTCCAAGTCAATGAAAATGGATATTTTCTGACTAACTTACATGGAGGAGAGAGAAATTTTGTTTTTTTCTCTCCAAATGATAGTTCCTCAATGAAAGGAGTAGGTGTGTCAGGACTACTATAAACACTCTCCAAATCCTGTTTATAAGTAAGAAGCAAAACAATTATCTCACTGAAACTAAAAAACTTACAACCGTTTATTGAGGAAAACTTGGTTTAATAGAGAAAGTAGTGGTTATTAAGTACTTCATAATTGAAACAAGGGTTGAATTTGAAGGCATGATGAGGACATAAATTATTGTTAAAATGAGGAAGGTTCCATAATGTTCTTTTGAACAACGCCACATAAGAGATAAATGAATCTCTGTCCTCTGTCTCTCTTTCTACGTTTGTCTGACACACACAAACACTAAGCAATTTCGAAGAAAGAAACTCGTTGTGGGTTGTACTCTAAACAATATATTTCGATCCAATTACAATAAACCCATTATACCATTTCCCCTAAAGTTCATCTATTTCACACTTAAAAAGCAACCCACTCACTCTCTCTTCCACTTTCAATCTTAGTTTTTTACATTAGACCACACCTTTCCAACTTTCTGCAATTTCAACCCTGGGTTATGTGGGAAAAAAAAGACTAAAAGCAGTTTTTGACTTGGGCATGTTGATGACAGCACTTTTAGGTGGAATCTTACAAACCAATTATACTTTCTTGAATCTTTCCTTCCACTTTCTTAATTAATTCAACATTCTTTCCTTACATTAAATGTTGTGATAATCTACTAAATAATGGTAGCTCGGTTGGCACGAGGAAACTGAGCAGTTGGGGATGAGAGCATGTATTTGATTCTCTTCAGTACCGTCGTTGGGAGGGATCTAAAGTCTTAATTCTGAAACTCGTCTCGAATCGGACTAATTACGAAGCGATGAACCGATTAGAATATCTAAATTTTTTTGTTGTTGTGATAATCTTTTACACTCCCAAACTGTTGAGGCTCGAAGTTGATGATGAACCCTGGTATTATTTGGGCAACACCAGCAAACTTAATACAAATTACCGTATGTTTGGACTCTCGATAGACTTTTAATTTTTTTTTATTACTTGCCTTTGTTTTAGGATTTTTAAAAGTTAAAATAATTTTATATTTAAATAAAATACATAAAGAACAATTTTAAATAAAAAATTATTTAGATGTTAAAATTAATTAGCACTATATATATATATATATATATATATAAAGGGTTCACTTTTTCTATTGCAGATAAGTTATCTGCAGTAAGTCCAATACGACGTCATTTTGAAGTGGAAATCATAGTGTTTTTATAATTTTAATTTATTTCAGGGTTATTATGGTCTTTATAATTATAATTTTTTAATATTTCAATCGCAAAACGACGTCGTTTTGAAAGTAAATGCATATAACTTATCTGCAGTAACTGTAGAAATATTTTTCTGATATATAAATATATAAAATTTAGGGTTTAATGTTTCTCTGGTAACTGGCATATCCAGTCTAATTTATTCCAGGATCATATTAGTCTTTATTATTATAAAAAAGTTTCTCTCAAAAAATAATATTATTTTAAGGTTGGGAGAAATGAATTTTTGTAATTATAATTTATTTCGGGATTATATTAATCTTTATTATTATAAATTTTTTCTTCCAATCCCAAAATGATCATATTATATATATATGAGATATTTTTTAATGAGTAATTTAATATATTATTAGAGATAATAATAACTTCAGTATGAGCTTTTGTCTAAAAAGAGACCGTATTAAGATTAGCGCAAATCTGTTTCGAAAGAACTCCCAAACGGTTGGGGTATGATTAATCACAGTAATTCTGAGGATGAGAATGAAATGTTATTCATGTCATCGGTCTAATTGTCCAATTCTGATGAGAATAATTTTAGAATTTTAAACACTAAAACATAGGAAAGAGAAGATAAGCATGCCCAAAAAACACCAATCATATATATGTAAATGACGTGTGTCTCATGACAACATCAAGGGTCTTAATCGCTTTTGCATATATTAAAGCCAAAAGCCGTCAATGATTAAGCATTTAATTTGGAGGATAAAATGCATGTTACTTTTTTTTTCCGGAATAAATCACATGTATTTTTTATGGGAGTTAATTTTGTTTGAGCTGGAAACATTCACATTACGGTAAGGCTAGCTCGATATCCTTCACGAGAGAAAATCTTATTCGAATCAGAAACATCTATATCATAGTAAAATTAGTTCTTACAAAAGAGAATTTTTTGCATTCATATTAACTTGAAGCCAATACCTTGCTTAAGATTATAGGTACAAACATAAGTGATGCAAATAAGAACATGGTTATTTCAATTTTGTAATTATTTGTTTAAATTATTTTATTGAATTCAGATACAAACACATGCTATAATTCATGTAGACAACATTTTTTTCCCATCATTGTCTTAACTCTAATAATTTAAAATAGCACTATTTTTTTGTTTTGTTTTCAAAAGCAGATTTCAGATTCTGACCATAGATGCTCTCTTGCGGGGCCGTCCTAGTGTGCGTTTTTGTCTCATATAATTTATTCACATATTTCATTGATGGTTCAAGGTTTGCCCCAAATTTGGCAAAATCTCTTGGATTTGATGAGATGAATGCTGGGTAAGACAATAACAAGTTGAATTTAATTACTTGGTCAAAAGCTAAGGGCCATTGAGGAACAAGTTTTGAAAGCTGCGAAAAATGGATCATTTTCATAGTTGAAGTGAAAAATATACCATTGGAAAAATATACTTCCTCAATGTTTCATTTATATAGTCTTTTAATTCCTCGAAGATGGAATGAAGATTTCTACTAAAGATAAGATCTTATTTAGGAATGATTATCATTTTCACATTAACTGTAAAATAATCAAAAAATTTAAAAGCAGGTAATCTGTTACCATTAAGTTTAATATATCATACATAATTAGCAGGTGATTTGTATAGTGGATGCAGTGTGAGTGTGGCATTGATATTTATGTATTTTTTTTTTTTTTTGATAACAGATATTTATGTATTTTATGTCAAGGTCAATGGTGTAGCGAGGGAGAGGCCACGAAAGGCACCGCTTCCTGTCAAATTTATATTTAGTTGTGTTATTTGTATTGTTTTTGGTCATAGTACGAAAAATATTTTTTTATGTTGTAATCTTTCAATTTATGTATAAAATGTTTTTTTTAATAAATGTGAGGTCCACAATTAATTGAGTCACAATATAAAAATTCAATTCTCATACAACATAAGAAAATTAAAGCCCTATAAACAATGATGGCCCACTTTAAATTCTTAAAAATCTTTATTTATGAACACCATTTCTATTTTTTCGTTTATATAAATAGTTTTACAGAAAAATATTTTTGCAGTTAATGCTGATAAGTTATCTGCATTTACTTTCAAAACAACGTCATTTTAAGATTGAAAGATTAAAAAATTATAATTATAAAGACTATAATAACCCTGGAATAAATTAAAATTACAAAAACACCATGATTTCCTATCTAAAATGTCGTCGTATTAGACTTACTCTGCAGTAATTGCTGAAAAAACGAACCCATAAATAAGAAATACTACATTAGGAATTTCATTTCCCTTCACAAATTTTTTTGGCTCCGCCAAAGTTGTGGTGACTAAAATTAATTTGCTACAGAATGATCTTCAAGAGTTCTGAATATGAAAAAGGTTATTTAAACCGCCATGAGTTCCAATTTGATAAGGAATGAGCCAAACGAATTATGAGTATGCTGGATTTGGTAGGTGCACATGGATGTGTAGATTGCTGTTTGTGGGGTTGAACAGCTTTGAAGATATGCAGTGATGTGCTGAGGAGTGAATGCACATTTGAGAAATTGAGTTGAGGAACAATGGCAGCAGTGCCAGCAGAGACAATAATAAAAGTATGTCCACTAGTGAAACAATTTTGGGTCAAGTGGGTAGTCATCAAACAATTGCGATCCAGCACATAGAACCTTCTGGTGGGAGGATTTATAGTTGAATAACACTAACAATTTTAAGGTATGATGAAATAGATTTTCACCCTATTTGATAGTCTCTGATATCAAGGTTTTTTTTTTTTTTTTTTTTTATTGTGGTATTTTGATGGAAATTTTAGTTGTCATCAGGCCCAGCACTGACGGGTGTTGATTTTTTGTCTACAGAAAGATGTGACATGCTTTCCGCCCAAAAGAAGTTTGGATTATTATTTTTAAATTTTAACTTTGTAAAAGTAATTTTAGGCAAAAATGAGATTGAAAGTAAAGCGATTTTGTTTGAACTTTTTTATCTCAAAAATAAATTTGTGGTAAAATCAACGGTTATATGAGAAAAGTTATATTTACTATCATTTTAATATTACTATTCTTATTATCTGATTGGTTACTGTTGGATTAATTTGAAATCAATAGTTAAAAAATAAAAATTAACAGCGAAACGTACATTTAGGAACAAATTTAATTTTAATTAAAGAAAACCAAACATTTATTTTAATCAAATCACATTTCTGATTTGTATACGTGTGTTAAGAGTTATGGAAATGCTTCTCCAAACATGCAGAGACTAGGTTTAAATATACCTTATCCCTTCAACTCATGAGACCCGATTAACAAATGGTTTGTTTTGGCTATTTAGTAAGATGGACTCTTGCCTAGAACTGTTATTAGTGGTTTATTTGGGTACTATGCAACCACAAAATGGGCTTGTCGGATTTTGTGAAGAATCTACTGTAATGAGCCCCTAAAATTAGAAGGAGCGGGTGATTAGCTACTTTATTTTTTATTTTTATTTTTGTAAATAAAGAGGGGCTAAGCCCCGGAAACAGAAAGAAATTACAAATCAGAAACTAACAAGCTAGACATATTTCTAGTATCAGCAACTATAAGTTCCATCAACTGAGGAGGAGGATCTTTAAAAATCTTGAAATGGAGATTATTAGTCTGCCCAGCTTTAGCTAACCAATGAGCACATTTGTTGTTTTTTCTCTTGGTATGAACAAGATGAATAGTCCAATCTGCTTTTAACCATAATCTCAATCTGCTAGTGACTTGAGAGTCCCTAGGATCTTCATGCTGCTCCTTTAACATCTGGATGGCTTGGCTAGAATCACATTCTAGCTCTATTCTTTTTAATCCTGTTCCCCAAAGCAGTTCCAAACCTTTCAGTAATCCCCATAATTCTGCATCAAGAGGATTGCAGGAACCTAAATTACAATAGAAGCTTCCCAAAAAGGATCCATTGTGATCTCTTAATATACCACCACAACTAGCTTTTTTCATGCCACTAGAAGAAGCTCCATCACAATTCAACTTAACCCACCCTTGCTTGGGGGCTGTCCAAACGCTATCGTTGGAATCACCACGGCGCTGATAAATTCGGGCTTGCAGAATCTGTTGGACAAACATCCAAATTGAAGCCTGTGATTGCTCATCATGACAGAAATGATCTTCATGGATCTCCAAATTTCTCCACTTCCACAAAAACCAACAAGTAGTAAAGAAAATATCCCTCCAGTCCTTCACTTTATAGGAGGACCACATGTTATCGATATTTAAAGTCAACCAATCCTGCAAATTCGAATTCATAAAGGAATTGGGTATCGAACCTGTAAACCAAGATTGCCAAATTTTCCTAGCATGTCTACAATCACGAAGAACATGAATAATAGTTTCCTCATGATTTGGACAACTGGGACAGACATTTGAACCTCCGCTCCACTTACTGGTTCTGCTGCGCACTGAAAGTTTAGCAAGCAAAGTCATCCACATAAACACTTTCACTCGTTCTGGTCCATTCCACGACCAAACTTTTTTCCATAAGCTAGTGTGAACATCTGCTGGGAAGTTCATAAGATTACAGTAAGCGACCTTAACCGAAGAAGTTGAGTGATGATTATTGATCCAAACTAATCTATCCTCCCCATTCCTTGGAATAAGCCTGAGATGATTTGTTACTGCATCAGCCAAATCTGACTCCAGAAATTGATGAACAACTTCAAGACGGAAACCATCATCCACCATGTAATCTGCAATTGATTTCTGACTCTCCTCCCACGGCACCTGATTGCTCGACAACTGCTGCAAATTTTCCTCCCATCCCAACCAGTTATCAGTCCAAAGCTTTACTTCAGAACCATCTGCTATTTCCCATCTAAGACCAGCAAGGAAATTACTCCAACATTTAGCAAGATCACGCCAAAGTTTAGAGTCATATGATTTTGCCTTTATACCTCTCCTTAAGTCTTGACCTCTACCATACTTGGCTACTAAAATCTTAACCCATAAATCATCTTTCTTAGTTAACACCTTCCACGCCAGTTTATGAATATAAGCTTCATTTTGGAGTCGAAGGTTAATTATTCCCAAACCACCTCTATCTTTGGGTTTATACATTTGATCCCAAGCTACTAAATGAGCCCGCCTTCTGCTATCCTGATCTCCCCAAATGAAAGCCCTTTGTATCTGCTCAATTTCATCACAAAATGTTACTGGTAAAAGACCATTCTGCATATGGAAAGAAGGGATTGCAGCAATGACCGATTTCACCAAAGTAACTCGACCAGCAAAAGAAAGGCAATGGCTTTTCCAACCATCCAGTTTTGAACGTATCCTATCCTTGATAGCTCCATAGTCTGCTTTATTATATCTCCCTTGTTTAACAATAGAGCCTAAATATCTGCCAATACTAGAAGTGCGCTTAAAGCCCATTCTGTTGACAATCCTTGTAGCAACTTGAGTATCAGTATTGGGGGAAAAATAAATCAAAGATTTATTTGCACTAACACTTTGCCCCGACATCTCACAAAAGAGATTAATACAATCCATAATCACCTTAGCTTGCTCCATATCTGCTTCCGCAAAGAGAATGATATCATCTGCAAATAAAAGGTGGGATACACTCGGCCCTCTTCTGCAGACTCTAATAGGCTTCCACGAACCCATAGTCACTTTTTCAGCGATCAAGTGGGAAAGCTTCTCAACACACAACACAAAAATATAAGGAGATATTGGATCCCCTTGACGAATTCCTCTCTGAGGAACTATGCAATCCGAAGCCACACCATTTATCAAGACCCTCGAACGATTAGAAGTTATAGAAGCCATTATAACACCAATCATCCAATCAGGAAACTGAACTTCAATAAGCACTTTATAGATAAAACTCCAACTGAGTTTATCATAAGCTTTTTCAAGGTCCAGTTTGATTGCCATTGTACCTTTCTTTCCTTTTACTCTCCCCATAGAATGAACCAGCTCCTTTGCTACTATAATATTATCCTGAAGCTGACGATTTGGCACGAAGCTAGCTTGGTAAGGAGAAACTAAATTCTCCATTGTAAGCTTAAGCCTATCCACAATGATCTTGCTCATACCCTTATAAATGACATTACACAAACAAATAGGCCTGAATTGAGAAACATACATTGGCTAAGGAACTTTGGGGATCAAAGTGATCAGAGTACCGTTGACTTCCTCAATGCTGGAAGGGTTTTCTGCATAATACTTGATATCTCTCTAAATCTGTTCACCAATAAATTCCCAGTTCTTTTTGTAGAATGTCGCGGTATAGCCATCCTCCCCTGGAGCTTTCGAATCTTTCATAGAAAAGAAAGCTCGTCTGACTTCATCTTTTGAAATTGGAGCACCTAAGTTAACAGCAGTCTCATCGCCCACCTTTGGCCAAAGAGTCTGGACCCAAGGACGATCATGGTTTTCTTCAGAAAATAGTTTAGAGAAGTAAGCATTTATTACCCGTGCAATGTTGTGATCTTCTCTAATCAAGTTTCCAGCATCATCTTTCAACTCCAAGATCTTGCTCCTTCTACGTCTAACAATTGTTTTCGTATGATAGTACTTTGTATTCCTATCTCCTTGAGCTATCCAAGTAGCACGAGACTTTTCAAACCACAAAAGTTCCTCCTGTTCTAAAACTTGTTCAAGTTCACCCCTTATCTTGCCTTCAATCTTTTCCAAATGGCTTTTATTCTGCTCAGAAATTGCCCTCTGGATACCTTCAAGCCTACCAATCAACCTGTTCTTCTTATGATGGATATTACCAAACACATCTTTATTCCACTGCTTAATAAGAGGAGTGAAATCACGAAGACTATCAACTGTTCTTTGATCCTGACGCCAGTTTTCCTTGATGAAATTGTTAAAAATTGATGATCCAACCAAAAAGAATGAAAACGGAAAGGGCGTTCCACCCCATCAACTTTGCTTGGCTCTAAGGTAATAAGGATAGGATTATGGTCACTGTTAATACGAGGAAGCACTTGAACCTGGCCTTCATGAAACATCAACCTCCATTCAGCATTGCTACAAGCTCGATCTAAACGTTTAAAGACTCTATCTAAATGAAGAAATCTTGGTCCTCGCCATGTAAATTTAGAACCTATTCCTTCAAGATCAATCATCTTTATATCAGTTAGAAGAGAAGCAAATTTATTACATCTGCTAGTATCAACTGGAGCACCACCACGTTTCTCACTTGGAAAGGCAATTTCATTAAAATCACCTGCAATTAACCAAGGAACCGAGATATCTTCTGATAACTGAAGTAAATCATCCCAAAGTCTCTTCCGAATTTCTTCTCTAGGACTTGCATAGATAACAGTATAAAGAAAAGCTTGATGATCTGCCAATGTAACACGAACATGAATAAATTGATGGGTCTGTTTTAATGCTTGAACCTGACACCTATCATCATTCCATAGTAACCAAAGACCTCCCGTAAATCCATGAGCATCCTCCACTATTGAATTATTAAAACCCAGCTTTTTTATTATCTGTTTTGCTTTTGAACCACTTACTCGAGGTTCAAGAATAGCTGCCACCTCAATCTTATGCCTTCGAACCATCATTTGAAACGTTGATTTGAAGCACTTTTTAGCCGCCCCGCGGCAATTCCATGTAACTAAAGACATTAATCAATGGTAATTTGGCAGGATTGTGGGTCCACTGCCATCCCATTGTCATTGCACTGAGTTTCAGATTCTGAAATCATCTCCACCTCAATATTGAGCTTATGGTTTATTGGGATATGCTTTCCTTTATCTCTACTTGGATCAGGCGCTTTTGGTTGGGACAAGCCATGATCTAAGTCGTTGATATTTTGACCATCCTTATCCACCTCCATTTGATAACAATCTTTGTTATAATCAGCAACAGTACTCCTAGCCACCATGGAATCTCCACCGCTTTTACCTCCAATGTCCTTACTATTATGAATCGCAACTTGCCTCCTCAAGTTCGTTGTATTATTGTTTGAGGTACCTCTGTCAACTATCTTCCCATTTATTTGATTTTCTTTTTCATGACCTGTCGTAATCCCACTTAACGTAAATCGGTTGGGGTGTTCCTGTAATTCAACATTAGGACGGCTTCTAGGGTTTCTGTGTTTGGACCCTTGAGATGTACTAATATCAATATTAACAGGAGGGCCCACCATATTGACGTCATTTATAACAGCATCCGAATTAGTCGCTGGGATATCATGAGTAATATCATCTTCATTAGAGCCCATTAAAGCAGCGTAACGGGAATTTGATTGATTATCAATCATAACCGGCTGATTTGATTGCGGTTGATTACTCCCTTGATTACTCCCTTGATTACGCCTTGATTCCCTTCGAACCGGTTCCTGCTTCCTGTTGTCCGCCATTGGAGTTTGAATTTTTGATCGACGTTGACGTTGCACCACCATCCAAGGACCTAATCCATTTTTCTGAAACTCAGCCTCATCTTTTTTCCCGTCTTGATTTTGCTGATTATCCTTTCCTTCAACTGGTATCTCAGGACAACAATCTTTACTATGTCCATAGCGCCCACAATGGAAACAAATAAGGCCTAAACCTTCATATTTTATCTGTTTAGTTGCTCCGTCCAACACATATTCACCCTTCAAAGGCTGAGCAAGATCCAGTTCCACGCAAATTCGAGCAAACTGTCCTCTTACATGCTCATTAGTTGTCTTATCGATCTTCAACATTTTACCTAGCCAGTTACCAATACGGCGGAAAAAGGCTTCATCATAATACTCCAGTGGGATACCCGGTAATCGCACCCAAGCTGCAATCTTCATCACACTTGCAGCATTTGGTCTAAAAGCTGGCTCCCAACGTCGGAGTGATAAATAATGGCCTAAAATAATCCAAGGACCACCATTTAGAGCAAAAAGAAGATCATCTTTGTTGCTAAATTGCACCACATAGAATCCATTACCTACATCTGTAACGTTAATCTTTCCAGCTCTAGCCCATAGTATTTCAATCTTCTTTTTCATGAAAGCCACTCCTGTATTCCTTCCAAGTAGTTTTACAATGAGAGCTTTTTCCCAAACCTTCAGCATTCTTGTTCTTGCTTTTCTAGTACAACCAAAATGAGTTCTACCATCTTCCTCTGTCCACATTTTAATCCCACCATAATTCACATCCTCTTCCTCCGCAGGTGCACTTTGATCAACATTTTTTTCCAAATTCCAATCCATTCCTTCCCAGTCATCTGTTTCACCATTGTGTTGCATGAGCATCTCTCGCCAAGTCATCTTTTTATTACCGTCGTCAACCATCCAAGATTCATGTCTAGGAACCCTAGACTGTGATTCAGTAAACACCATATCTCCATCTTTATTTCTCTTATTACTCCTACGTAGTAGATCTTCTTCTTCTTTTGAAGTTTGGCCTTCAGTAGCTATATTTTCCTCCATGAAAAGGAAAACCCTAGCAGAGCGTTTTTTGAAAAGGAAAATACTATCAGAAAATTTTTATTAGCTACTTTATTAGTTAGTGCAAATTATTCATAATCTTTTAAATAACTAGTGCAATTTAATGGTTCTCACTCTTCTGATGGGTGCATTTCTTTACACAAGACATGATATGTCGAGTTCCTTTATGGGAGATGGGATTGATGAATCATATAAGTCACTTGGCTTATTATTGCCTTATTGGCTCCTTTGAATCCAATTATTCAAAAAAAAGAAGGTGATCCATTGAATATGAACTTTGTTAGAAATAGGGTCATTCCTTTTTATTAAGGTGAATTTACTAAGAAATATATTTTCTATATTCAAATCTCATATGACTTTTCTTGAAGTTTATTTCAAATATCTTAGGTGGTTACTATAGGTTTGGAAAATAATGATAAAATAAGTAATTTGTCATCATTAATGTAAAGTTCATAATCTATGAGACTCTTTGATTGATAAAGAAAAGCACACATTAATGTTCCTATGTCTATGTCATATGTGTCGTTCGTGCTACTATTCCTATCGTCAGTGAATGCATGATCATATCCATGCTATGTTGTAGAATGCTGCGAAATTCGTATATTAATGTGCCTAGATACAACTTATGCTATACTTGGTAGATTAATGATGCTTCTATTATTTATCACTTCAACAAATTAAGGTGATTTCTATGTAAACTAGGATTCAAGTTTAGGAAGGTGCTATTTTGCTCAGCAGGTGGTGGGTTGCTCTGATACCAATTGTAGGAAATCTTAGATTTATGCGGAAGCGGTTTAGGACCTAGTACATTGGTATGCTTACCGAATCATCCTTGTTTCACAATTACCTCTCGGTGCGCAGGTCTCGTGTAGAATCTTCCCTTGTAGGATTCCTCTTCACGAACAGCTCACCTCAGTGCCGCAGCACGAACAACCTCCTTGAAGCTGGACTGTGGCAGATCTTCCAGACTATCTCTCGAGGAGGATGAGATGGTTGTGTGGGCAACCATTCAGATGATGAACGTCTGCCTCTTGGGGTTTGTTTCTGATGATCTGTTCACCTTGGAGGCACAAGAGGAGAAAACTATGAATATATACGCTTAGGTCTTAGACATAACTCAACCCTAAGCTTCATGGGCTCAAGTTTCACTGAAGCCCAATAGGACTTTAGTGACCAAAAGAGCATATATCCAACAATCTCTCACTTGCTCTTTAAGATACAAACTTGAGTTCGTAAACCCAAGACCATGTAGCCCATAAGCTATCATCATCTGATAATATACCCCATCCCTTGTCTCGAGCTAGCCTGGGGACCTACCATTTGTCATTGATCAAGGCTCCTGATAATCTTTACAAGATTATCTAATTCGGCGCTACTCCACTAAAAGCCCGAACGTGAACTCCAAGATTAATGACCTTTATAACATTAATATGCATTGCCCCTTTATAGAATGTCTATAATTCATTGATTAGTTTTCTGTAACCCAATCAATTATTTATTCCCTTGACTTTGATAATTTCTCTAATGGATTACATGCACTGGCCAGTGTCTTTAATATCCAAGTACCGAAATATATCAAGGGGACATTTCCTATAAATTCCTTGTTGTTTATCTCATAAATACTGATAATCAAATAATCTCACTCCCAAAACACCGAGTTATTGGCCGTCAAAAGATCGGACCTCACCCGTTGGTAAATCAAAGAATGAAGACTATTTAATTATTTATTTAAAATAAACACAGGATTAAGGGCAACTACATAACTATAGTTATCTGGAAATTTGATTCCTTATGACAGAAAGAACAACCTTAATCAAATTTCTCCTTGATCCTTTCAATATGAATGTTAATTCACATCAATATTTTACAATGCTTCGGACAAAATCATTTCATAAAATATTGCAGCCTGAATAAAGTGCCCAACTTTATTTAACGGCTGTGACTCCATTCATCAATTGTGAGAACCTATGATCATGTCCTCCATGAACGTATCCATATGATCATATACTCCACAATTTGATCCGGACCTTTATGTTTGTAAATAGTGCGCAAAATAAATAAATAAAACCTTATTTATGAAATTCAGAAAATTATTTTATTGTTTCATCGTCTTACTCCAAGAGCGCAATGAAACCAATAACTCCCACTTGCTTAATGCAAGTCTGGGATCCTCCTAAGACCCAAAGAAGTAACATGCCTCTCGAACACAAATTCAGGCAAACTCTTAGTAACTGGGTCTGCAAGATCCACCTCTAATGCTATCTGAGTTTAGTGAAAAACTCATAGCTCGAGGTTGATTTTCTTGAGTTAATATCCACTTGAAATAACTGAATTTTTGAAAACTCAGCTTTTCAAGACTCCCACTAGAATATACCAGCATATAATCTCTCGTTCTCCAAAGATACTTGAGTACATGCTTAACAATAATCTAGTATTCCTCTAGGTTCAAAATGGTACTATCTCACTACTCCCACTACGTGACAGATGTCTGGTTTAACGCCCAACATGATATGCGTGAGTCTACCTTTGCCAAAGCATAAGATATCTTGCTCATGCATTCTTCCTTCTTAGAAGTCTTTGGTCACTCCTTAGGAAGATGAATTCCACATCTGAGAATTATAATTCTTCTCTTAGAATTCTCATGTTGAATTTTGGGTTTTGTCAATGTAAGTAGCCTGAGGTGATGCCAACAACTTATTCTTCCGGTCTCATAAGAGTTTTATACCAAGAATATAATTGGCTTCCCCAGTACTTCCATACCAAAACACTAACTTAGCCAACTCTTTATGCTTGATATTACCTCCACATTGTTTCTAATAAGGAGCATATCATCTACATAAAGTACCAGAAAAACTATTGTCTTCCGTTGTATCCTTTACATACAAATACACATCATTCATCAAGGTTCTCTCAAAATCAAAATTTTGATAACCTGATCAAAACTGATGTTTCAAGACCTGGATGCTTGCTTAAGTCTATGAAATAGACTTTCACAACTTGCATATCGTGTGTTCCTACTCATTTGCTATAAACCCTTTTGGTTGTTGTATGTAGATATCCTGACATCCAACTCCCAAAATGAAATCTCATAATTGAGACTTATAGCAACTAAGAGAATCTGGATAGACTCAAGCATGGCGTCTGGCAAAAAATGCCTCCAAGCTAGCTTTGAAGGTTTTCACCTTTCTGTCCATCCTCTCTTTGCCTTTTATGTCCACATGCACCTTGTGGGTTTTACCCCTCTTGGTGTCTTTACTAGGACCGAACGGAGTTGAAATACAAGTATTTCATCTCATTGTTCATAGCCTGAGCAACACTTGATCAACAACATCTTCTAGTGCATTATCGTAACTAGTAGGATCAATGTCACTCAACAAGAAACAACTTGAGAGTTAACAAGGTTCTCTCCCACTACGAATGTACTGCACTAGACCTTGTGTATTTATAGGTAAAACAAAGAGTGGGTCAAATGATGGATCTTCAATTTCTTGAGGATCCGCTTATCCTTGATATTGTTCCTTTACATGTGATACTAATATTTCTACTAGTTTCACTTATATATTATCATGTTGAATTTCCAATCATGGTTCTCTTGTTTGTTCACTTAGAGATATATCTATCCCCTCCTTGAACAATCAAGGGAACAGTGGATGAAGCTTCTAGAGATTCTGGAAATTCTTGATCTGAGATAAATCTCATCAAGAATAACCTAACTTAAGAGCTTATAATTTCTTATCTAGTCCTCCTTTAAGAAAATCATGTGAGTGCTCACTTAGATTATCTTGTCCTTAAGACTAAATAAGAAATCATCCCTAGTTCTCTTAGGGTAGCCAAAAGATATGCACTCTTCCATACAAGATTCCATCTCATTTGACTGTTGTTGTAGGACGTGTGTCGTAGCACCCTAAATCCGAATATGGTTTGATCTGGGCTTGCACCCTTTCCATAATTCTTTAGGTGTCTTTACAACAAACTTTGACGGAATCAAGTTAAGAAGGTACATTTCCTTCTCTTAGGCATCTCCCTTGAACAACATTGACAAAGATGAATAACTGAACATGATCTTCACCAAGTCTAGAAATGTTTGATTTTTGCATACTGCAACTTCATTCAACTAATGCGTTCTTAGAGTTGACAGTTACAAAAACTATCCCCTCTTAAATCAGGTAAGACCTGAACTTACCAGACAGGTAGCCAACACTTTAGTCAGACCAAAGTGTTTTTGATTTGAACACCTACATGCTTTTCTGCCTCAGACTTAAACCTCTTGGAAATTTCTAGAAGCTTTAGACTTATAGCGCACTTGGTTCATCTGTCCCAATCCAGAGTAAACATTCATATAATGAAGTACTCATCACCTCTTATGGTCTGAACGCTAAGTGGTCCACATACTTTAGTATGTACCAGTTCCAGTTGAATAGTTACGCAAACCTTTTTGGCCCTTGTAGGATTGCTTGGCCACTTTACCTTCCAAATAGGACTAACATGTAGCTGTTAGTTAAAAGATTATTGAACTTTCAGTCCCTCTTTTAACTAAAACATGTTTCCTACTTGAGATAATGTGACTCAATCACAAAGGCCAAAGTTATGTTTCATTTGAAACTTTTATTTCTTTGGTGAAAGTTCTTGTTCATCATCCTTTCCATTCAACATAACAAATTTAAAAAGGGTATAGGACATAGGTAATAAAGACTATTTAAACAATGTACCAGAACAAAACAAGACGAAGATGAACTTCGAAATGTAACTGAGGAATCAATTGCATTGTCAAACCATGTTTTAACCAAAACAACTAACAAAAATTGAATTCCTCTTGAAATCCGGAACAAATAAACAGTCACTCAAAACCATAGTCGTATAAATAACTTGTCCTACTGCAAATGCAGACACAAGTTTCCATTTTCAAGCTTAAAATATCTATGTCCATTGCTGACAGGTATGCCATGTTTGAACTACTACAAAGAGTAACAAACATAATCAGTGATTCCTGAATCAATAATTCATTCACTGATCAGGCCTTGATATGCCCATGTCTGGTTCTTTTCATCACCTCTGGGCAATTTTTCTTTCAGTATCCCTTCAGTCTGCACTTGAAGAACTTGCCTTGCGGCTTCTTCATAGCAACTGGTTTGACAACTGATAACCAAGTCATTTTGTTCTTGTTACCACCCTTGGGTTTCCCTTTGGATTTAACAAGACTCTTAGCAAAACCTGCACCGACTGCATTCTGTCTAGCAGAGCTGCTAGACGCAGCAAACATGTCATTAAGAGTCTGAAGCATTTCTACTCCACTCTTAATCATGTACACTTGCTTCTGCAAGTATTTGGAAAGACTGACAATAATATAGCAGCGAACTACCATATCTGCCATTTCCTAATCTGAGAAATGCATCTTAGTTTCCTTAGACGCATCCTCTGCAGGTTGCTATGGCCCTCGCATTGTCAGGACAAATTTTAGCTTCCATGTTTTAGAACAATATCAAAAAAAAAAATTGTTTTTCACTTATTCATAGTTGGTACCATCTAGAGGTTTTCGACTCAAAATCATTTCTAAGATATTTTCTGAAAAACATATAAAGCACACAATTACAAACAAATAATGCAATAAACAAACGAAGTGCGAGTAGATTCTCATAACTACTCTTGTTTATTGTTAACAATCCTTCAGTTTATCTTTACAAGGCTTACGATGGGCAAGTCACTTGTAAAAACCAAAATTGTTATTTGGGCCTTCAGTGCCATTGCCAGAGCCTCGATGGGAGGGTTAACAATTTTACCAAAGTTGAATGTAATTAACCATTGTTTAATTTCAAAATTATCCTTAGTGTCTAAGCATTGCCGACGATGGGCCGTACAATACTTTACTAAAATTTTGAAATTATTAAGATTTAATCTAGTGAAATCTGATTATCCTTATCCGATGGGGCTTCAGCGATAACCATTTCACTAATAAACCCACAAATGGAGCCCGCAGGTTTTAAAATTAATTAATTTTTAAAACCTTCACCCATTCAACATTTTTGTTTGAGAATTTTCATAAGCCCAGTCGAATTCATTGTTTAATTTCAAAATTATCTTTAATAACTTAGTATTATCGACGATGGGCCGTACAATACTTTATTAAAATTTTGAAATTATTAAGGCCCAATAAAATCCAATCATGCTTATCCGTTGGGGCCTCACATGATTATTTTATTGATAGGCCCACAATGCGCCTGGAGGTTAAATTAATTTCTTAATTTAAATCTCCTCCCATAGATATTTAAGTCCAATCTAATAAAATCCAATCATGCTTATTCGATGGGACTTCACATGATTATTTTATTAATGGTCCTATAATGCGCTTGAAGGTTAAATTAATCTCTTAATTTAAATCTCCTTCCATTCAACATAAGCAACATTTTCTAATTTCCAAGAATTATTTAATTGAGAGTATCCTTTGTTCGATTTCAAAAACTATATAAGTAAGAGCGCCGATAAACGTGCACTAAGCTTAACATAATTTTGAAAGCATTAAGGTCCTGAAATCCGGTCACTTTACGTCAGCGTGTGCTCCAAACAATCATGATACATTAATGTTGTATGCAGCGTGTGTTATTCCATGACCATTTCAGAAAACCCACAAATTACTCGCAAAATAAAAGAATTCTCTTAGGAAATTTTCTCTAATTATTTTTCTAGATTTAAATCATCCAAATAGCTGACTTAATTATTAATCTAGATTGCAACAATCATAATAATTATCATTTATGAGGATAATTTGAAATCAAAATAATTTCCATAACGATTATTTGTCTTGATGTTAATTATCCAAAATTAATTAATTCAATTATTAATCTAGATTTTTAATAAAAATCATAATAATTATTAATTAATTTCTTAGGATGATTTAAAATCAAAATAATCCCATAATAACTATCATACTAGTCGCTGAAGACATAATAGCTATTATGCTCATGCAATCATACAAGTTATGCAACAATATGGCACCACCTATTCTATATGGCATGTTATCGCAATAAATTAAATTAAATTAAATTAAATAATACAACTTTGTAATTCGACTTTCGCCTAGCCCATAGTATCGGTCTCAAGCCCCTTTAGGGTTTCATGGGCCCAAAAGCCCAAAGACCCAATCCTTTGGCGAGAAACCCTAGGACGCGAAAGAGGAACCCTAGCCGTCAGGTCTGCCGCGCCGTCACCCGAAGTCAAATCAGGCTGAAACTCCAGGGGAAGGACCGGCACGTAGAGACGAGTGCACCGCAGCCGGAACCACCCAAAAATGTGTCCGGACGCTCCCTCACTCTCCAATTCTTTGTCGGAGAGTGGCGACCACTCTCAGCCGCTTGTGGAGGCGCGTGAAGGGTTCTATGGCGGCGATCCACCCACTGTTGAGTTTGTCTTTCCGTCCTCTTTCCAACCATATATAGATCGCCCCATTCCGAGATCGGGAAGTCCTCGAAAATTCTCCGACAGTACTGACTGCGCATCTTACTTGCGGTTTCTCGATCTTGAACTTTTACAAAATATTTGAAAAATACACAGAAATTCCGAAAATAAATAAAAACAGCAAGGAGGAAACCTAATCATATGGGATTAGCCTCCTTGTTACAAATCGAGAAATACACGAGAGACCCTAACCATGGATTAAAGCATTTTTACCGATTAGAATTTAAACTTTTATGAAAATGAATTATAAAATACACATGCTAGATTCATACCATAATCCTAGAACCCTAGGTGCCACATCTCAAGAAGCAAAACTAATTACATGAATAGTGAAACTAGATTCACATACCAATGTACAGCCAAGGCTCTGATACCAATTGTAGGAAATCTTAGATTTATGCGGAAGCGATTTAGGACCTAGTACATTGGTATGCTTACCGAATCATCCTTGTTTCACAATTACCTCTCGGTGCGCAGGTCTCGTGTAGAATCTTCCCTTGTAGGATTCCTCTTCACGAACAGCTCACCTCAGCGCCGCAGCACGAACAACCTCCTTGAAGCTGGACTGTGGCAGATCTTCCAGACTATCTCTCGAGGAGGATGAGATGGTTGTGTGGGCAACCGTTCAGATGATGAACGTCTGCCTCTTGGGGTTTGTTTCTGATGATCTGTTCACCTTGGAGGCACAAGAGGAGAAAACTATGAATATATACGCTTAGGTCTTAGACATAACTCAACCCTAAGCCTCATGGGCTCAAGTTTCACTGAAGCCCAATAGGACTTTAGTGACCAAAAGAGCATATATCCAACAGCTGCCTCAATATTTTGCTCAGCAGGTGGTGGGTTGCTAGATGACTCAGTACCTTCGTGATTTGTAGTAAACACCCTTACTTTGTTTTTGTTCCACCATTCTTCTGCCTGATGCTCATGGAACCTTCGCTTGCTCCATAAAAAATTATAAAGAAATTCAGAGAGATATAGAAATATCTATATTCTAGAATGAACCAAAAAAGCAATAACTTGAGCGACATGGAAAACCTTTCTGATAATCAAATAAGAACCCATAAACACAAGCTAATATCATCTGAGAATTCAAAAACATATTACTTTGTGATATTAAAATTAAAGAATTTGTCAATGCAAATTTCTGCAACTTCTTTATTTGCTAATGGAAATCATATTACTAATGATCTGCATGCAAATCTAAGACCCAGAAGATTGTTCAAACAATGTAGTTATTATTTTATTTTATGGGTACAAAGGTAATTAATATTTTTGTCACATATACACCTGCATAATCAGATATACAAATGTAATTTTATGAAGCTGTGTAGTATTATAGTAACTATTTCAATCGTAATCCCAAAGCAAACTAACAGAGAAATTGAAAATGTAAAATTTGTTGGACCAACTAGTAAATGCAATACCTGAATCTAACTCGTTTGAAAACTTTGATACCACCATGCTTTACTATTAGAGTCACATAAACACCAGGTTCAAATTGTTCAATGACTTGTGTTTCTCCTTCTCTCCCTGATCTTGAAGAGTCCAGTGATTTTGGATAATTTTCAGAGCTTTGTGGAGGCACTATTGCTTCAGTATTAGGAAAATATTTATTATGGTCCAGGACCACCCAATGATCTGGTGCTCCATCTCACATCATCATTTTTTCCTTTCCTTTTTTACCCTTACTATTTTTTTTTTTTTTTTTAATTTTACCCCTCCATTTACACTAAAGGACCACCTAAAAAATGGTGGTCCCGGACCACAACAAATAATCTCCAGTATTAGATAAAGATGATCTATTACTTTCTTGAAGGACATTTCCTCCATCTTGAGATTGGTCAACTCCTTCAGCTTCATTATTTTCTTCTATTTGGTGTAAGGGCGTGTATTGAGTATTGGTTGAGTGGAAATTTAGTGAAGGATCTCTTGGGAACTCTTGGAGCCTAGGTATGTTGGCTTTGAGGGGCAGTTGAGGTCTTTTGGGTTTATTTGTTTTATTTTTTAATATGTCAAGGATATGTTAGCCATGGTTATCGTGTCACTGTCATCACTTCTCGTTTGCATTTACTATTATCGGTTACTGTAATTGCTGGATTCTGTGATATTAATACAAATATAATGGTTTGGTGTTATTTCTTTGTTGTCATTTGTTGTTACATTGTTGGGTTCCATCAATTTGGTGTAAGAGCACTTCCGAATTAGGGGTGGATTTGGTCCATATCTAAAAAAAAAATATGGAGAAAAAATTGGAAGTGGTGGAGCGATGAATGGGACGAGTGGAGGAAAAGATGGGAAAATTAGGAGAGTCTATTCATCAACTAAGGGAAACGATTCTATATTTTCTGGAACAATTAGAGCGTGAAGAAAAAGTAGTAAAAGTAGAAGAAGAACTCGCAGAACCTGAACTTGAGAAAGAAGAAGAAATGAAAAACAATGAAGATGCACGTTATACATATATAAAATCATTAATGTAGCTTCAACAACAACTTAGCTTTTGGATTAAATTGGTTCTTTACATTGTATCAAAGTCTGGTTGTCTTAGGTTCGATCCTTGCTGCCCCTTATTTTTTTTTATGAAATTTCTTAGGAGAGATAGGATGGGCCTGATGCATCATCCACCTTTCAAACCGTTGATTTTCGTGCATCCAATGGTTAATATTTAGGAAGTTATATGAATTAATTAATATGAATTAATTATTAATTACACTATAAATGACAACCGATGATTTCCGTCTATTAACGGTTGAGATGCAGTGTAAGACTTATTAACCTTACACCGGTGTAAAAAGATCATGCCTCACACACACACACACACATATATATATATAGTGATAGGTTATTCTGCCTACTCTTATTTTGCCTACCCTTTTATTACCGTTCGATGTATATAGGTTATTCTGCCTACCCTTTTATTACCGTTTGATTACGATCTCATCCAACGGTCGATATTTGCGATATAAAATAAACCATTTTCCCCCTTTTCTCTCTTCGTCAGCGACCAAGATAAAAAATAACAAGAAAATCGACGAAAAACACATACGACTATCAATTAAAAAACCTCACTTATTTTACCTATCTCTAAACAAAATATCTTCAAAATTAAAGGCCATCAGAGAAAGAATAATCGAAAATAGTCCATATAATTCTATAAATCTTAAATATGAGACAATCAAATATGCAAGATATAATTTAAAAGGATTTGGAAATTGCAGCACCGTCCTTTGGTGTGCACCTTTATCTTGCTACACCTTTATCCATTCAATAGTATACTTTTTTTTAGGTTTTTCATGTACTCAATATTTTTTTTTTTAAAGTCCACATAAACAGTATTGCCTTTCGTGCACTGTAATAGCAAATTAGTTTTGGCAGAGGAGAGAATTTTAAAACGTATTAACGGCTTAACATTTCGAACAGCTTGGCCGGTTTGGTCGTCGAGGAAGAGAGAAAGGGAAGGAGATAGAAAGGGTGTGTGAAGAAGTGAGAAGAAAGAAGGAAAAAAGAGAGTTTATTTTATATCGCAAATATCGACCGTTGGATGAGATCGTAATCGAACGGTAATGAAAGGGATACGCAAAGGTAGGTAAAATAAGAGTAAGCAGAATAATTTATCATATATATATATATATATATATATATATATATATATATATATATATATGAGATTATCATTTCTCAAGCTACCGGAGATAATTTTATCTTCGGCTACTAAATTATAACCGTACAAAGATGGATCAATGGTAATAAAGAAAGAGAGAGAAAAATAGAATCATAACCAATCAAAGGTGAATCAATTAATATAAGAAAATAAATAAACAAAAAACGTAATTTTGGAGTGACCGGAGATAAACTTATCTCAAGTTGCCGAAGAAATATTTTTCCATATATATATATATATATATATGGTAACTATTTGATTGTTGGACGTCAGGCGACTGGAGAAATATAAACCCCCCAAAAAATCACATAAATCAGTACTCAAAATTTAATAAATAACTTCATATTTAAAAGATACAAATCACAGTTTACCAAAAAAAATAAAAATACAAATCACATAACTATATAAGACATAAGTTTAAAAACGCAAAAAGAGAAAATTGAATTTAACAAAATGGAAAATAGGTTTTTAAAAAGGTTCACTTTTTCTACCGTCAAAGTAGATAACTTATTTATATTGAACCCAAAACGACGTCGTTTTGAGACAGAAATCAAGGTATTTTTGTAGTTATAATTTATTTCAGGGTTATAATAGTCATTTTCATTATAATTTTTTAATTTTTTAATCCAAAACGACGTCGTTTTGAAAGCGAATGTAGATAACTTATCTATATTCATTGCAAAAATATTAAAGCCTTTTAAAAAAAAAAATTAAGTTTAAGAAAAAATGGTAAAAACATAAACAGTTACATTTCTACCATTTTTACGTTTCTACGCGGCGTTTTTATCCAATTTGAATGAGGACCGTTTTTACAGTGCGTTTCTACTATTTATACACTTTTAGATTAGTTTTTGACAACAACGATGGAAACTAAGAAAAGTCCAAAATACAAAACCTAACTAGGAAAGGAAAATAACAACAAAAAACAAACAATCCAAGTCTAATCAAATGTCATGTCCTTAACACCATCATCTGCTACATCATCAGGTGCAGCAAGGTCCTCATAGTCAGGATCTTCAAAAATGGGAGAAACATCTGTCTATGCAATCATAAAGCTCTCAACATGACAATCTATGTTATATATGTGCTACTCATTTGATCCAATATGGTCTCTATCCTAGTGATGCGTGCCTCTAAGTCAATGAAGCGCCCGTCCATGCGATCCAGTCTATGGGTCACATCTCGATGCATCTGCTGTAGGAAAATCATGACATCATGAGAGGAGTATCCCTGTGGATTAGCTGGAGGAGGAGGAGGATCATCTGCATCTTCATCAACAACAAAATCTGTTGCAAGCATAATATCAGAAGCATGAGAAGCATCCTCCTGGTCAGCATTCGGCATGTGTGTGTTGTTACCCTGGGCATCGTGTGCATCCTCTCCATCATCATTGAAAGAACTGTCGTGCTTGTTTAACTACACATTAATTATGTATTAATTAATTGCATGGAATAAAGTCAAATTTATTTATTGCATGAGATATTTCAAGAAAGTCACGACTGCTCATTCATCAAAATTTTGGAGTGAGTATTCATTTATTACTTATGGTGTTATCTATATTAATTACTTTAATTTATACTAGTTGTAACAAACATGAAAATATGAAAAAAAAAAGTCTTGTGTGATCACATTACACACACAATTCATTAACTTCAAATTAAATAAAAGAAAAAAAAATTCAATTTTGATAAAGGTGAAACATAAGAATGGCATAAATACCTTTGTTGATTCAGAACAACCATCATCCTTCTCCTTGTCACCATCAACTCCAATATTGCTCTCCATCTATATTTGAAAATAGCATTTAATCAATAGGCACACAAGTTTCAAATGCAAATATACGAAACACATGTATGCACAAGAAATGGGCATGAAAAAGGCCTTTATCTTGTCAGGAACACTTGAAAAAGGTATTATGATATATTATAGAATTGTGTAAATACTTTGTACAAAGGTTCTCTATTTATAGAGAATACAAGACCTAGAATACTTGACCTAATGGGCTAAGCTCAATACAACAAATAATAAATAAATAAATAATATTAATATTTACAACACTCTCCCTCAAGCTGAGGAATAGATATTTATCATTCCCAGCTTGCTAGTAAGCTCTTGAAATCTATCTGAAGGAAGTCCCTTTGTCAATACATCAGCTAATTGACGCCCGGTGGGAATGTAGGGTATGGTAATCAACCCGCTATCAAGTTTCTCTTTGATGAAATGGCGGTCGACCTCAATATGTTTAGTCCGATCATGTTGAACCGGATTATGAGCTATACAAATAGCTGACTTATTATCACATAGCAGCTTCATTGGTCCCTCACATTTTATTTTGAGATCATCAAGTATAATTTTCACCCATAGTAACTCACAAATGCCTTGAGCCATGGCTCGAAATTCAGCCTCTGCACTTGATCTGACAACCACATCTTGTTTCTTACTTCTCCATGTCACCAAGTTACCACAAAGAAACATACAATAACTAGTGGTAGAACGACGGTCCGTCACAGATCCAGCATAATCAGCATCAGTGTAGATTTCTAAAGAGAGATTGCCATCTCGCCGGAATAACAGTCCTTTACCAGGAGTAGCTTTAAGATACTGAAGAATTCTCTCCACTGCCTGCATGTGTTTCTCCTTTGGATCATGCATAAACTGACTGACAACATTAACAACATAAGCTAAGTCTGGTCTAGTATGAGCCAGATATATCAATTTCCCAACTAGCCGTTGATATTGTCCTTTATCAACTGGAGGACTCTCCTCTTCAAAGCCTATCTTGTGATTCTGCTCAATAGGAGTATTAGAGGGTTTACACCCGAGCTTTCCTGCTTCTTTGAGAAGATCCAAAACATATTTCCTCTGATTGATAAAAAATCCTTTGCTTGAATAAGCTACTTCTGTCCCTAGGAAATATCTCAGTTTCCCAAGGTCTTTGACTTCGAACTCAGAGGCAAGTCGTGTCTGCAGAATCTGTCTCTCCATAAAATCATCACCTGTGATAATAATATCATCAACATATACAAGGAGCACAGTAAGCTTCCCATTTTGGGAGTGCTTGAAGAAAAGAGTGTGATCTCCTTGACTCTGTCTGTATCCTAAGGTCATCATAACCTTAGTAAACCTTCCAAACCAAGCACGAGGTGACTGCTTCAATCCATACAAGGCCTTTTTTAATCGACAAACTTTATTTTCCCCTTCACAGAATCAAAACCAGGCGGGATTTCCGTGTAGACTTCTTCTTCTAACTCACCATTGAGGAAAGCATTTTTCACATCAAATTGATTTATATCCCAATTGTAATGGGCAACAAGGGATAACAAGATTCTCACCGTATTCATCTTTGCAACTGGAGCAAAGGTTTCTTCATAATCAATGCCATAGGTTTGAGTGTAACCTTTGGCGACTAATCGAGCCTTGTATCTCTCAAGAGTGCCATCAGAAATATATTTCAGGGCATAAACCCATCTGCACCCTACTGCTTTCTTTCAGTTGGGTCTATCAATAACCTCCCATGTTTTATTTTTCTCCAACGCACTCATCTCCTCTTGCATGGCTTGAGCCCAATTCCCATCTTTCAAGGCTTCATGTACTGATTTTGGAATTGCAATAGAATCTAGTGCTGAAACAAAGCTTTTGTGCTGCACAGAAAGATTAGCAGAGGAAACAAAGCGGGAGATAGGGTATTGAGTACAAGAGGGACAGGAGGAACAAGTTTTCTTGTGACAAGATCTTTTTCCTTTTCTAAGAGCAATGGGCAAATCATCAGAATCAACATTAATGGGTAACTCATCAGAAATATTAACATCATGATCAGAAATATGAGATTCAGGAGAAACAAGAGACTCAGAAGAAACAGGAGATTCAGGACTTACCAGTGGTTCAGACGATTGAGGTTGCTGGTGAGACAGTATGGGTTGTTTCCTCCTCTGATATACCAATTTAGGTGTCAAAATTTTCCGTATCTCAGGTGTATTTGAAGGTTCTGACACACCAGGAGCAGATACACTAGGTAGAGAGAAGACTGATCCAGGCTCAAAGAAGGAAGGGGACGAGTCTTCTGAAGAACTGTTCTCCCCCTGACGATGAGGACCCAGGAAATAAGATTCAGATTCTTGAAAGGTGACATCCATAGAAACAAAAATTTTTCGACTTGGTGGATGATAACACTTGTACCCTTTTTTATAAGGGGTATAACCAAGGAAGACACACTTAAGAGCCCTAGGATCCAACTTACTCCGATGTTGTTTATGAACATGGACAAAGGCAACACATCCAAATACTTTTGGTGGAAGGCTCTGCAATATGGGAACAGAAGGAAAGAAGGAAGTCATGAAATGAATAGGACTTATATTGTTAAGGATCCGTGAAGGTAAACGGTTGATCAAAAAAGTTGCAGCTAACACTGCTTCTCCCCAATAAGAACTAGGTACAGATGTCTGGAAAAGTAGTGCTCTAGCAACTTCAAGAAGGTGACGATTTTTCCTTTCAGCAACCCCGTTTTGTTGAGGGGTATCAACACATGTGAGCTCATGAATCATACCTCTGTCTGAAATGAATTGTGACAGGCGTTGATTGACGTACTCAGTACCATTATCAGATCTGAGTCTTTTAATACCTTTACCAAACTGAGTCTCAACCATGTGATGAAACCGAATAAATATCTCTGGTACTTCAGACTTGTTTTTCATCAAGTATATCCATGTTACCCGAGTACAATCGTCAATAAAAGAAACAAACCACCTTGCACCTAAAACACTGTGCACTTTAGAAGGGCCCCAAACATCAGAATGGATAAGAGAAAAAGGTTCCTTGCTTTTAATAATGCTAGAAGGAAATGACACTCGATGGTGTTTTACAAATTCACAAACATCACAATGAAAGGTCTCAACCGACTTATTGAGAAACAGAGAGGGGAACATAGACTTCAAAAGACTAAATGGTGGATGCCCAGACACTTGTGATGGAGCCAAATCATAGACTCTGCAGCAGAAGGATGACGTGTCATTAATAACTGATTTTTGCTAGCATGGTCTGGAAGGAGATGATACAACCCATCCTGTTCATTAGCAACTCCAATTGTCTTCTTCGTGGTAAGATCCTGAATAACACAATGAGAAGGAAAAAATGTGATAGAACAATTCAAATCATTTGTAAGTTTTTGAGTGGAGATAAGATTAGTAGAAAGCTGAGGAACATAAAGGACATTCTTAAGAAACAAGGAAGGTTGAATTTGAATGTTACCAGAACCAATAACTGATTTATGGGATCCATCAGCTACGGATATAGTATAACTACCAACAGTAGGGTGATAAGAACAAAACAACTCAGTACGACAAGCCATATGATCAGTTGCACCAGAATCCAAAATCCATGAGGTTTTAAAATCAGTGCAAGAAGCAAGAAGAGATGTAGAACGTGTGTTCTTACCAGATAAGATCAAAGAACGGTCATATGGCTTACACATATTATCAATAGCGGGTTTAAGCTGATCCATGGAGAAGAGAGAAAAAAACAAGCAGGAATATATATATTTTTTTTGAACAGTACCGCGTTTTTTTTTTTTTTTTTTGAGCTGTTCCAGTAGTCTGATGAAAAAGTAACCTCCGTAGAATGATAGATCTAAGAAAACGGAGTGAAACAGGGGTCCTCACAGTCCAAAAGGTCCCCGAAATTTTTTTTCCGGCGACGGCTTTGTGGCGGCGAGAGGCAAATAGAGTTGGTTTTTAAAGATGGTGATTTGCGGAAGCAGAACCCTCAGAATCGAGAGCTCTGACACCAACTTGAAAAAGGTATTCTGATATATTATAGAATTGTGTAAATACTTTGTACAAAGGTTCTCTATTTATAGAGAATACAAGACCTAGAATACTTGATCTAATGGGCTAAGCCCAATACAACAAATAATAAATAAATAAATAATATTAATATTTACAACAGTAACTGATAGGATAATTAGTTAGTTTTCAATTTTCCTTCAGCCTATATCAGTATTAGTAGTTAGTTAGAGGGGAGAGAATTTAAGATAAGAAAATAAGTTGTTATAAAGTTATGAGTAAACACCCTTTTTAGTCCCTGTCAATATCTACGAAGTCCTTTTTAGTCCCTGGCAATAAAAAAGGACTAAATTGGTCCCTGAAATTATAAAAAAAGGGCCATGTTAGTCCTTATGTCAACTCCCAAATATGTAGAGTGGCTCTTTTCTTGTACTTTCAGGGACCAATTTGGTCCTTTTTTATTGCCAGGGACTGAAAAGGACTTCGTAGATATTGCCAGGGACTAAAAAGGGTGTTTACTCTAAAGTTATTACTTAGGATAAGGAGATAAGATAATTGTTATCTTTATCTCCTATTTAGGATAAGTAATTAATTTTATGTATATCCTTACTGTTCTCTGTTATGGTTTTTTCTCTATAAATAGAAATATCGTAGGATCATAGGGGAATATATCTAGACTTTTTTGAATATCTGCCACATGAGCCAGGGGCTTAAGGGATTCCTCAAATCTGGGAGCTAGCTCTTTTCTTCTATTGCATTATATTTTCTTTGGTTAATCAATACAAAATCTCTCTTCCCAAAATATCTCTATTAGTAACTCAACACAATTTCAACATTTGGAACTCAATCCATTTAGCTTCCGAAGCTTCTCAGCTTCTGCCTGTTTTTTCTCCCACTCATCCCTTGCTGGCAAATATCTGAGGTGACAACAGTCCAATGTCTTGTGCTCTCAAAATCAACCCGCTAGTAGGAAAATTCTTGTAAGAAAATTATACAACTATGAAAGACAAGTCGTACAAGGAGCTAGGGAAAATAACTGACCGGTTTTGACAGTCTAATCAGGTTACTTATCAGTCCACGCATCCTTTCCTCACACTGAACATTTACCTTCAGTCATAAGATGATTACATGCAAACCTACAAAAAATGAAAAGTGAAAATTTTCTTGAATCTCACCAGTGACAAGAATTTATCCACATAATTGCTCATACCCTTCATGCCACACTTGGCCACTACAAGAGTAACAACATAAAACAGGTATAAGGCCGAGTACATATCCTGATAAGCTCAAAAGGAAATAACTAAAACATATGGAAAATGGTATGGCATGAATAGAAAACTAACTAAGGTCAATTAACTTTTTCTGCAAGATCAGCCTTTCTTCTTCTTGCACAGCTTTTCGAGATGCTTCTGAAACTCGACTGTCCTCTTTGGGCCCTGAAAATAACTGCTCTTCTTGGTCCTGTAAAAGAGAGAAACATTGGAAATGACTCCAGATTTTGAAATAGAAGAGTAAACATTTCCTGCTTATTGAGCTATCTGGCTTAGTTCAACACGACAAAGTATCATACCCTAAGATCAACTCCACTAACAGCAGTGACATCATTAAGTTGCTCAATGCTTTGTTATACAGATACCCCAGATTCTTTTCGTTTCTTACTGTACAATAACAGGCACAGTATGCATAAACCAAAAGAGTTGGAAATTATGAAGTTAACCCAAAAAATAAGTGAATAATGATCCGGTAGAGTAAGACATATATAACCTTGGAGGAGGAGGTGAGGAACCAAGTGCTTCAAGTGGTTTTTTCTGGCCAACCGAAGGCTTTTTAAGAGGTATCCTTGCTCTAATTCCAGAAGCATTTGATGGGATCTGAGAGCTTAATTGATCATATTCAGAAGTGGGGCTAAGGAAATTATACAAGAACAAATTTAAAGATATCACTATAAACATGTAATGAAATCAGAATTTTCCGAGAAAGTATGAGAAAATATGAGAGAAAGTGCAGAGAGAGAAAAGGAAATTCCTCTGAATTTGTAACATCCCGAGCGCTGACGAGGGCAGGGAATGATTGCCAGTGCGAAAGGGCATGGACAAGGAGCGGCTCCTGGCAGGCTTCCGGCGACGGGGGTACATAAATGAATCGAATCAACACCTAAATGAGAGGGATTCCAGAGACTGTGCTGGTATGAGACGGTACAGTTGAGAATAGCTTATAAGAATTAATTGGTATTACCTATACTAACAAGATGCATCTACTTTTCGGTAGCCCGGAACGGAAGAACTCCATAGTTAAGGGTGCTTGACTTGGGGCAATTCTGGGATGGGTGACCTCCTGGGAAGTTTTCCCGAGAAGTGTGCGAGTGAGGACAAAGCATGCTGAAAAGTCTCGTGTTAGTGTGTGGGGACAGTCGTTGATCCTTGCAAGTTGCCAGGCGTTACAGGTGGTATCAGAGCAGGATCTCTCTTCTAGTACGGTATGGTTCAAGGACGAACCAGGCGGAAGTTGGTGGGCATGTAACGTCCTGGGCGCTAACGAGGGCGGGGAGTGATCGCCGATGTGAAAGGGCATGGGAAGAAGCGACTCCTGGCAGGCTTCCAGCGACGGGGGTACATAAATGAATCAAATCAATACCTGAAAGAGAGGGATTCCAGAGACTGTGCTGATATGGGACGGTACAGTTGAGAATAGCTTATAAGAATCAATTGGTACTACCTATACTAACAAGATGCATCTACTTTTCGGTAACCCGGAACAGAAGAACACCATAGTTAAGCGTGCTTGACTTGGGGCAATTCTGAGATGAGTGACCTCTTGGGAAGTTTTCCCGGGAAGTGTACGAGTGAGGACAAAGCATGCTGAAAAGTCTCGTGTTAGTGTGTGGGAAAAATCGTTGATCCTTGCAAGTTGCCAGGCGTTACAGAATTGTCCAGAGTGAAAACTGAATTGATTTATTTACACAGCAGTACATATATTTATAGTTGTATACAATCAATACGACCCACTATTCTAAAAGAGCAACTTTGCAAACAAAAGGTGGGGTACAGAGCCAAATCTCAAGGCTAACAAAATTGGAAATTCAGGGTTGACGGGTCCTATTCTGCTGCGAATTCAAGTAAGCAGGGATGAAAATGATTCAAGGCATTTACAGGTGACTCATGACTCAACTCTATTTTGGCTCAATAAGCTAAGCTCATGAGCAAAAGAATTGAGCATGAGCTAGAATATATGGTTGACTTTAAATATAAGATAAGCATGAGTTAGTTAGTGCTCAACTCATTTGCTCATGAAGTAGCATAATAAACATATCTTCAAAGTTTTTAACACAAGAATATTACAAAACATTATTTTTTGGTCCATGAGTGTTGATTTCAATATGGCAGTATATTATACGTATAGAACCAGTTTTATGCAATATGGAACTCTTTTTTAAAACCCAATTGGCTCATTTAATGTTGTGAGTTCACTTGGCTCAACCCGATTGAGCTCATTGAGCCAGCTCAAGTAGCTCTTGACTCTAACTTGAGCCAAGCATGAGCTTAGAAAATTAGCACACAGAACACGAACAAATAGTGAACTGAGATAAAAGTGAAAGAGCACTAGCTCAGCTCCACTCAGTCATTTCCAATCCTACATGCACGGATAATGGAGGTTTCAAAAATATCAATTTTTAGTGCTGTCTGACAAATGACAAAAATTTGGACAACAAAATAAGAACCATTGGCATATAAGTAACATAAACCCAAGCCCGAATAAAGACTATCATCTATGAATGCGAAAATTATCAAAACACCCCTAGAATGGAACTAATGAAATTAACTAAGTAACAGGTTACTAATCCTAAACAACTCTAAAAAATTACGATCTAGTAAAGATCAAAGGGAATATATAAACAGCTCCACAATTATAGTTAATAAAAAAAAAAAAAAATAGGACGAAATTTGATTCTTAAGTTGGTTTGCTTGACACTAGTATATCATGTATTTTATGGATGCCATATATAGTGTCAAAAAACCATTTTGAACTGTGAAGTTTAAGAGAAAGGCCTTACCATATATAGAGGCAATATATCTACAACTTACATGGAGAATATATATATATATATATATATATATATATATATCGATATATAAATATAAACACAGTTGCATTATATGTGGACTAGTTAAAATTTATAAGAAAACTGATTTTGAGAAGGGTTTTTGTGGTTTTTTAAATTGGGGAATTTTAAGTTAGGGATTCCTTTGTTTAGGTAGTGTTGTAAATAATATTGATTTAGTTATTATTTAGTTTATTGTTGTATTGGGCCAAACCCTTTGTTGTATTGGGCCAAGGCCTTTAGGTTAAAAGTAGGTCACATATTCTCTATAAATAGAGAATCCCTTGTACACATTATTTAAAATTCTAAAATATATCAGAATACCCTTTTTCAAGTTGGTATCAGAGCTCTCGATCTTGAGGGCTCTGCTTCCGCGCCTACGAAACCCTTTTTTTGTTTTCCATCTCTCGCTGCCATCAGCCGCCAACGGAAAAATTTTCCAGGGACCTCTTGGACCGAGAGATCACTGCTTCTCTTTGTTTTTCTCTCATCTTCCTCAATAACAAGACCCCAAACTGAACCGTTCCACGCCACCTCCAAACAGAAGCGTTTTTCACTAACCAAGAACACTGTTCATCGCGATTGACCTTCTTTTTGGCGACCATTCAACTCCGATCAGCCCCAGATAGGTTCGCAACCCTTGGACGACCTTCGCCTGAAAAGCCCAGCCCGATCGGACGTCAGACGCGCCTCCACGCGCCGCTTCTTTCCCTGCGCGTGAATCTCACGCGCCGCCAGCTTCACCGGCGCGTGACGGTTGCTATTGGCTGCGGACCGGTGCAGTCTTGACCGACTCTCCAAGCTCGTTCTGGATCTGTGCTCACCTCTTTGATCGGACCTCGTTTGGTAATTTTTCGTGATTTTTTGGCTTCTTGGTACTATTCCTTGAGTTGTTTTGCAGTATGGCCGCTTCCGACGGTGATTCAACTCTAAACTTATCTGAAAAAAATTCTACCTCATCTGTGGTGACCCCTCTTGGTCACAATGATCTTCCAAATCTACATCAGAGTTATCGATTTGACGGATCAAATTATTTGTCATGGTCTCAGTTCATTCGTACTACCATCAAGAGTCGCAATAAGATTGCTCATCTTGATGGCCCTGCTCCTGCTGCCACGGATCCCGATTTTGTTGTTTGGGATAATGAGGATTCTCTTATCATGACTTGGTTGTGGAATTCGATGACTCCTGAAGTGGGTCGTCATTGTATGTTCTTGTCTTCTGCTATGGAGATTTGGGAAACTGTCCGCTCCACTTATTCCTTGAAACAGGATATGGCTGCGCGCTATGAATTGCGCAATAAAATATTCACTACAAAACAAGATTCTTTATCCGTGACTGAGTACTATGGCACCTTGAAGGAGTTATGGACTGAACTTGATCAATTTCAGAGTTTGAAGATGAAATGTACTGCAGATGCTACTGCTTTAGCCAAGGAGGTAGAAAATGAGCGTATTTTTGATTTTCTTGCTGGTTTGAATTCCGAGTATGATCCTATTCGGGTTCAGATACTTGGCAAAGAAACTTTTCCATCCCTTTCTGCTGTTTTCAATACTGTTCGGGGAGAGGAGAATCGTCGGGGTGTTATGATGAACCCTGATAAATCTGTCATGTTATCATCAAAAGATGGTGCTGCTTCTAAACCCACTGATGGGTCTGCTATGATTTCAACAAAAAAAGATGGTTCTACTTACAGGAGTTCCTTTCCAAAATATTCTGATGGAGCATCTTCTAGACCTAAGAAAGATGATCGCTGGTGTTCTTATTGTAAAAGAACAGGTCATATCAAGGATCTATGCTATCGCCTCCATGGAAAACAAACTGTCTTAGAAAAGATGGCAAGGATGCATGGTCAAGCGCATTTTACTTCTTCTGATATAGCTCCTACACCTAATGAGACCCAACCTGCATTTCGTCCAGATGAGTTGGAACGACTTCGAACCATACTTGATTCTCTGAGTAAGCCATCTGGTACTAGTGATTTGGCTATGACTGGTATGAGCTCCAAAATTTCTTCTTTTCTTACTTCATGTATTGATTTTAAACATTCTTGGGTTGTTGATTCTGGTGCTACTGATCATATGGCTTGTTGTGCTGACCCCTTTGTTTCTTATAACCCTACCATTGGCACTCATACGATAGCCGTAGCTGATAGCTCCCATACATCAGTTGCGGGTTCTGGTAACATAAAATTACAGCCTTCCTTACATCTCAAAGATGCTCTTCATGTCCCTAAACTTTCTACTAATCTTCTTTCTATTCATAAAATTACAAAAGATTTAAATTGCACTGTAACCTTCTTTCCTACTCACTGTGTTTTTCAGGATCTCGCCACAGGGAAGACGATTGGGGGTGCTAAAGAGCAAGGTGGGCTGTATTATTTGGTGTCACAATCTCCTGCAACTCATGTTAAGGATCACATCTTACTGTCACATGGCCAGTCAACTGCTGATTCTCTGATTTGGCTTCATCATAAGCGCTTGGGACATCCTCCATTTAGTTTACTCAAGTCTTTATTTCCGTCTTTGTTTTTGTCTAAGTCTGTTGAGTCTTATCATTGTGATGTTTGTGAGTTTGCTAAGCATCATCGTGTGTCTTTCCCTTCTAGTATTACTAAAAGTGTTGAACCTTTTGATCTTATTCATTCTGATGTTTGGGGTCCTTCTAAGGTCTCTCATTCTTCTGGAAATAAATGGTTTGTTTCTTTTATTGATGATTGCACTCGTGTAACTTGGGTTTACTTAATGCATGAAAAGTCTGAGGTACCAAAACTGTTCTTTCAATTTTATAAAATGATTGAGACTCAATTTTGTAAAAAAATCAAAAGACTAAGGACAGATAATGGTACTGAATATGTCAATCACTCTTTTTCCCAATTTATACAAAATCAAGGTATGATTCATGAACTTACATGTGTAGACACCCCTCAACAAAATGGGGTTGCTGAAAGGAAAAATCGTCACCTTCTTGAAGTTGCTCGTGCCTTATTGTTTCAAACACATGTACCCAAATGCTATTGGGGAGATGCCATTCTTACTGCAGCATTCTTGATCAATCGTCTACCCACTCGGGTTCTCGATCATGTAAGTCCTATTCACTCCATGACTTCTTTTTTTTCTTCTATTCCAACTTTGCAAAGTCTTCCTCCTCGAGTGTTTGGGTGTGTTGTCTTTGTTCATATTCATAAACAGCATCGCAGTAAGTTGGATCCTAGGGCTCTTAAATGTGTCTTCCTTGGATATGCTCCTGATAAGAAGGGCTACAAGTGTTATCACCCTGGAAGTCGGAAATTTTTTGTTTCTATGGATGTTACATTTCAGGAATCTGAGTCCTTTTTCCAAGGTCCTCATCTTCAGGGGGAGAATGATTCACCAGAAGACTCATCACCTTCCTTCTTTGAAACTTCAGTGTCTACTCCTTCACCTGTGTCAGTGTCTCTTCCTCTTGTTCCTGTTCCTAATGTGTCTGTGACTGATCCTCCTATGACTGATACATCAAGTACACAAGAGATACGGAAGATTGTAACACCTGAATTGGTATATCAAAGAAGGAAACAGCCCACATTGCCTCAACAGCAACCTCAATCGTCTGAACCACTGGTAAGTCCTGAATCTCATATTTCTGATCATGATACTTCTGATGACTTACCCATTACTACTGCTTCTGATGATTTACCCATTGCTTTAAGAAAAGGAAAAAGATCTTGTTCCAAGAAATCTTGTTCTTCCTGTCCCTCTTGTACTCAATACCCTATCTCCCATTTTGTTTCCTCTGCTAATCTTTCTGTGCAGCACAAAAGCTTTGTTTCAGCACTAGATTCTACTTCAATCCCAAAATCAGTACATGAAGCTTTGAGAGATGGGAATTGGGCTCAAGCCATGCAAGAGGAGATGAATGCGTTGGAGAAAAATAAAACATGGGAGGTTATTGATAGACCCAACGGAAAGAAAGCAGTAGGGTGCAGATGGGTTTATACCCTAAAATATAATTCTGATGGCACTCTTGAGAGATACAAGGCTCGATTAGTCGCCAAAGGTTACACTCAAACCTATGGCATTGATTATGAAGAAACCTTTGCTCCAGTTGCAAAAATGAATACAGTGAGAATCTTGTTGTCCCTTGCTGCCCATTACAATTGGGATATAAATCAATTTGATGTGAAAAATGCTTTCCTCAATGGTGAGTTAGAAGAAGAAGTCTACATGGAAATCCCGCCTGGTTTTGATTCTGTGAAGGGGGAAAATAAAGTTTGTCGATTAAAAAAGGCCTTGTATGGATTGAAGCAGTCACCTCGTGCTTGGTTTGGGAGGTTTACTAAGGTTATGATGACCTTAGGATATAGACAGAGTCAAGGAGATCACACTCTTTTCTTTAAGCACTCCCAAAACGGGAAGCTTACTGTGCTCCTTGTATATGTTGATGATATTATTATCACAGGTAATGATTTTGTGGAGAGACAGATTCTGCAGACACGGCTTGCCTCTGAGTTCGAAGTCAAAGACCTTGGGAAACTGAGATATTTCCTAGGGATAGAAGTAGCTCATTCAAGCAAAGGAATTTTTATCAGCCAAAGGAAATATGTTCTTGATCTTCTCAAAGAAGCAGGAAAGCTCGGGTGTAAACCCTCTAATACTCCTATTGAGCAGAATCACAAGATGGGCTATGAAGAAGAGAGTCCTCCAGTTGATAAAGGACAATATCAACGGCTAGTTGGGAAATTGATATATCTGGCCCATACTAGACCAGACCTAGCTTATGCTGTTAGTGTTGTCAGTCAGTTTATGCACAATCCAAAGGAAAAACACATGCAGGCTGTAGAGAGAATTCTCCAGTATCTTAAAGGTACTCCTGGTAAAGGATTGTTATTCCGACGTGATGGCAATCTATCTTTAGAAGTCTACACAGATGCTGATTATGCTGGATCCATGACTGACCGTCGTTCTACCACTGGTTATTGCATGTTTCTTTGCGGTAACTTGGTGACATGGAGAAGTAAGAAACAAGATGTGGTTGCCAGATCAAGTGCAGAAGCTGAATTTCGAGCTATGGCTCAAGGCATTTGTGAGTTACTGTGGCTGAAAATTGTACTTGATGATCTCAAAATAAAATGTGAGGGACCTATGAAGCTGCTATGTGATAATAAGTCCGCTATTTGTATAGCTCATAATCCAGTTCAACATGATCGGACTAAACATATTGAGGTCGACCGCCATTTCATCAAAGAGAAACTTGATAGCGGGTTGATTACCACTCCATACATTCCCACTGGGCGTCAATTAGCTGATCTATTAACAAAGGGGCTTCCTTCAGACAGATTTCAAGAACTTACTAGCAAGCTGGGAATGATAAATATCTATTCCTCAGCTTGAGGGGGAGTGTTGTAAATAATATTGATTTAGTTATTATTTAGTTTATTGTTGTATTGGGCCAAGCCCTTTGTTGTATTGGGCCAAGGCCTTTAGGTTAAAAGTAGGTCACATATTCTCTATAAATAGAGAATCCCTTGTACACATTATTTACAATTCTAAAATATATCAGAATACCCTTTTTCAAGTGGTAGATATACTCTTATCCCACTTTATTTCCAGTTTGGTTATCACCCTTTTTTTTTGGGAGGGGTAAGTTCTTGTGGAGGGCCAAAAATATCTCCCTTTTCACAACTTTGAAACCTTTTGCTTGAATATTGACAATAAAGAAATTTCAGAATTCTTCTTATCCATTCTTGGATACCTAGTTCCACATTAAAGTAAAGTTAATACTCTACCCAAAAAAAAAAGGGACAGGGGAAGGGGATTGAGAACTATCTGTGCGTACTCAAAACTAGGATACAAAAAGTTTCACAGAGCAATAAGTGAAAAAGATTATTTGCTATAAACAAATTAACAAACATAATGAAATTTCCTGAACACATAGAGAGAATTAATGTTTCATAAATTTACATTCAACATGACGTAGCACTAAGGGATGCATACTGCCCAAGAAAACAAAGATAAATTTGGATACTATATAATCCAGAAAATTTTAGCCATTGTATCTTAGACAAAATCATGTATATCAGTCTCAAACTTACCAAGACACTACGGTCTAGTCGGATCATCACAGAAGGGGAAGCAGAATTGAGTGGCAGCAAGCTAATAGAGGTTGTAGGTGGCATGCTTGTGGATGCTGGAAGACCTCTTGAAAACTCATCCTTTACAGTTCCTTGATTCACACTACCCTGCTCGATCTGTGCAGAATTAACAGAAGGCAATCCATGCAATTTAGACAAATTATGCCTATGTTGCTGCTCAGTAGACAAGTCACCAAGTTCCTTTTTGACATAAGAAACAGATGATAATGAGCCCAAATTTTGTTCTTTGTTTGTTGATGGTTGCCGAGTATTTGAAGTATGTTGAGATGCTGTATTATTTACAGCAGTACACATAGATCCACCTGGCAGTCTCTTGGGATCATTGAAAGAATTCTGCCGTTCAACTTTTGGCATACCAATCACATTCAAACCCTGTGTTGCCCCACCTAAGTGATTTGAACCAATGCTTTGATGTGGAATTTGACTCAAATGTGAATCATGTGGTTGCAGTTTGATAGATGAAGTAGAACTACTGGTTGTCCCAGAAAAAGGGTTATAATTACCACTACTACCTCCATATGCTGATGGGAAATGTAGATGTTGATGTTGTTGCTGCTGCTTGTTAAACCCTTGTATGTAAACTGATGATCTTTCTGTTTCTTGACTAACAGCATTGGAACTGGAAGATGACAATTTGTTAGGTCGCAATCCTTGAGATTCTATTTTAACATCCAATTGCTGAGATTTTCTAGCATTGCTCTCCACAGTTTGGACAGCTGAAGAAGTCATACGAGATTGGTCAGCGGCAGCATTCATACTTCTCTGATGCATCTGCGCAAAAGCATTGGGATCATTCAATTGTCTTGCACCTGAACTAACAGTTGGCATCCTTACAGGGTGCTGCTGCCCAGCTTGTCCTTGAATGGGCCTTGTCTATAAAAAAAAAAAAAGTTGTTTGGTTAAAAAAAATATTACCGAAAAAATTAGATAATATTTATGAAGTCTATGTTTGGCTGTAGGTAAAATATAGATGGAAAAGAACGATGCTATTACGAAAATACCCATGTCTTAAATTTTTTTTGAAACAAACATTCTACCCTTTACCTTCAAAACAAGAAAAAATTTGTGTCTTTGGAGGGTATACTGGTCGTTTGAGATATTGTCTACAAAATGCTTTTGCCGGTTTTCACAAAAAATCACCTCCAAGAATTCTTTCTGAATAGTGCCAAACACCATCATTCCACTTGCATATTCAAAATGCAATGCAATTAGGATTGGTGGGGATTTAGACTAAATCTATGGAACCAAACGAGTGCTTTCCAGAATGCTTCCTTCGGATACATAGGAAAGTTTGAAAAAGAACGCAACCAAACACCACCTTACGTTCTTTTGATGTTAAAATATCATGAGACGATAAAATAAAAAGGGATATGATATTTTTTCTACTATTTTTTTTCTGTCTATTTTTGTCTTTTACTCTCCAACCGTGTTAGATTAAAATCTCAAGAAGAGAAAGAAAGAAAAATGTTAGTTAAGATTCTGATTTAATGGTGTTTTGAAATTGTAGGCAAAGTTAAGCAGAAAAAATAGTAGATAAAATAACTTATCCCAAATAAAAAATATTTGTTCAGTCCCTGCCAACTAATGGAATAACTTTTTGTCACAAAAATGATAGGATATTGTAACAACTAATTAATATTATTATCAAAATAAATAAAAAGTATTAAATATGAAAAATTATAACCATATAAAGATGAAAATAAATATAACCGTTGGATCAATATAATCAATCTAACAGTGAAATCGATTGGTAGTAACATTGATAGTAACACTAATTGATTGTTACATTATCCTTCCCCCTCACAAAACATACAATTTTTGAAATATAAGAATTGATTTTCAGAATCAAAGAAAGAAGAGAAAAATCTATTTGATAAATTAATTTTGAAAAGGGTTTTAAAATTATCGAAAAATTACTGCTTGTTAAATTTATTTTAAGAATAGTTTTTAAAGTAAAAAAAAAAATCATTTGATTGATCTACCCAAAAAAAATTCATTATAAGCCAGAATTTCTGGATTTAAGGGAGCATGTTTAGAAAGTTTCACTACTTTATGTTGATAGGAAGACAGAGATTAGGTGCAAAGGAGAGATTAGGTGCAAAGGATTACTGTCATATGACTAGCAAACTAATTCATATAGATTATGCATTATATATGAAGGGATTAATATTTTTTATATTGTAGGAAATAATTTTATCTTTTATATATACATAAAAATATGTGCGACTATATAAGGAGAAGAGAAAAAAAATGAATTTCATCTATTTTATCTGTATATAAGAGATAAAATTTATCTTCTATAAGAAATATTATTCCTGTATATGAAACTAATATATTTTAAGGGAGAGAAAAATTTGTTACTATTGTATGTGTAGAAACCAAAAATACATAAAAGAAATTTTAAACTGGATTATTGGTGTTGGACTGAAAACAAGGAATATATTATGATACCATATACATCAAGTTTAGGGATTGCTTTTGATTGTACGTAACGAAAAAGAGCATTTTATTGGGTTTCATTTTGGATTGTTTCTCTAGGTGTGCCTAGGGACTGAGCATCTTTGGATTTTCTTTGGAGCTAAATAGGTAACTTGTGTTACAAGCGAGCAAATAGATAAAGCTTCAAAATGTAAGCTCTATGTTTAAGGAGTTTTTTCATGCTTGAGTGCTCCACCATGGTTAGTGACTATGATTGGATTGTATTGATGCTTGGTATAGATTAAGAACTCACACCGTTAATTAAGGAATTTTAATTAATTAATTATGCAAAATTAGAAAATGATTCCATAATTGACCCTGATAATTATTATGAGGCTCTAATAATTTTATGATAAGTGGTTAAGAATGCTGATAGTCGCTTTTCGGAAGAAAAGTGCAGATACCAGTTCTGCTAGTCGGTATAAATGCGTATCGAAAAAGTATCCCGAAAAACTAAAGTAAGTGCATGTTAATTACTAGAATGTTATGAAGGACTTGTAAAACGAGTTTCAAGTCCAAATAATGAGTACTGATGCCAGAAACTGATAGTGGCTAAGAAAAGCGCGTACCGGAAAGGTGCTCAGAAAAATATTATAAAAATATGATAATTCTTGTAAAATTGAGTAGGTTAAGAATCCAAAGTTTGGGATTAAAATGCTAAGCGTAGCAATTAAAGCTAATACTGCGTGTTTTATGCTTATGTGGCTATATATACTCTAATCATTGGGCACAAAACCCTAGATCAGATTTCCTACGTGCCTCTATTTTTGCTGAACAGCTCCAGCCACCTTTTGCCACTCTTTTCTCCATTGTTGTGAGCCAAGGAGCCTCCTTTCTCCTTGGTTTCTTCTCCAAATACTTTGGGCTTGTGAGAGCTTGCTTGGTGAGGGAGTGTGAGGGCTTTCCCTAAGTTCCAGCCTTTGTGAGTGAGGTGTTGAGGTTCTGAGTTTGTGGTTTGGGTGGTGAAGGTCTTGTTCTTGACTTGGGGCTCCAAAGTGTCAACCTTTGTGAAGAAAGGACCCTTCTTGGTGTGCATTTTCGTGCACAGTGTTGAGGCAGACTTGGGAGTTGTTGTGTGCTCCATAGAGCACCTCCATCCTCTGTTTTGGCTTATGGTATGATCACCACCTTTGAACTTGAGTTTTTATGCTTAAAAATGGAAGCTTGATGTATGTAAAGGCTAAAAGATGATAACTTAATGTTGGGTAATGTCAAACACACCTAGAAATGCATGTTTAAGTGTTTAAAATCGGTAAAAACCCAACCTTGGAAGGATATCTTCACGAAATGCAGTTTCTGCATTCTGTCGTGAAATATCCGGATATCTGCCCGAGAAATATCCGGATATGGGAATCTGGATATCCGGATATTGTATATCTGGATATGGTCAGTGAGATATCCGGATATTGCATATCCGAATATGTACCCGAGGAATATCCGAATATTCTGGGATTTCGAAGAACTGTAGCTGTGATGTGTGTACAGTAGGCTATTGGGGGTTTGTGGACCCTAGATTGATGAAGTTGAACTTCTGTAAATAATGAACTAAGTCAGAATCATGTGATTAAGAGCTTGTGGCTTTGTTGGAAGCCTTAAGACGTAAATCGTTAAAGGAGAACGTAGTCTTTATGTTAATGCTTTTGAGTTATGTATGTTGATACACTTGCTGGTCCTAAATCAGATTGTGATCTGCTGTGTGTTGGACTTGAGCTGTGAGGACTCTTGGCATTGGATAGTGAGCTTGCAAGGTAAGCTTTCATGTCCTCGGTTTAGCCATGTTGTGGTTCCACCATGTCCCATGGGGATATGGTTATATGCATGTTGTGTTACATGCTTTTGATGTTTTGGAAATGCTGTTGAGCTGTTATATATTAGTGCCTTGTTGATATGCATGGAGGTGTTCCACCTATACGGTAAGCCTGAGTATGTAGAACATACAATATGGTGAGGCTGTGGGTGCGATGCAAGCGGTGTTCCTTGTATTACATGTAGGTATAGACGTATTCCTACATTTCTCTGGCCAGTAGAATAGTGTTAACACACATGCCATAGATATCTGTTGCACTGCATAGTTTTGAGAACTTATATTGATAAAATGCTTTTAGAACTTATATTGCACATGTAAGTGAGCTTGGGGTGGAAGATCCTTGAGGACCCCTTGTCTTACTGAGATTTCTGGTTTAGAGATCTCACCCCACGTTTGGGGAATGCTTATTTCAGGTTCAGATAATGTTGAGACCTCAGGCGGCAGGAGGCCGGAGCTGAGTTAGATATTGATGATATTATATGCTGACTTGTTGGATGCTGGTTATGCATGCTGCTTATATGCTTTTAGCTTCAGTTTATGATTTGGATTATCATGTTGAGACGCTGTTGATTTGGTGAGCATGGGGATTGTCCATGACACATAGTCTTGTTTATGTCTTGTTTTAGTTGGAGTTGTAATAATGTATCAGGATGTTGTCCGGACTACTAGATGTAGATCCGTGACTTAGATACTCACTTATATTTATATATTGAGGTATTTCAGTTAGTTGTCTTGCAATTTACATACAGGCATTAGTTTTTAAGAAATTGATTAAGTAATCAAGATGGTAATTGATAATGACGTCATAATTGAAAAGAAAAAGAATATTCCGCATTTTTTAATTAAGCACCGCTTAATACGATGTAATGTTAATATTTCGGGTATACACGGGGTGTTACACATTCATATAGAGCTATTTGATAATATGATATGATTGGTTCTGATGTGATTTTTGTATTAATCTCTGGCCATTGATTGTATTGTATACTGATGTCTGCTTGGGGTCTTCCCTCAGGACTGACGGTGTACACCTCTGATATGTTCTGGTTCCGCTTGGGGTCCTCCCTTGGGAACACGTACCTTGATTTTCGCTTGGGATCCTCCCTTGGGAATGACTGTGTACGTCTCTGACAAGATATGTATATATGCTTTGTTTAGTTATGATATCTGTTATATGATGTTTTGTATACACTGTATCTGACTTTCATGCAGGAGTGGGCCCAAGGGTATGGAGAATTCTCTATAAACCTAGAGCTTACTGAGATTTGTTATCTCACCCCTTTTTGGGGACATCATTTCAGGTGCACAGGTTGCCGCTGAGCCTTCACGGGGCAGGGATACGACCCGTGGTTAGAGTGTATCGCGAACTGAATTTTTTGGTAGCAGTCTGCTACCATTATTTTGGAGGATTGTGATTTGCATTAGTATTTCATTTATTTTGGTGGATCATGATGTCTGATCTGTTACTTTGTATATGGCTTGTATATGTTTTGTACATATTTTCCGCTTTAATACATGTACATCTGGGTATTCAGGCATGTTATATTATGATGCAGTATTCAGTTATATGCTTACATGTTGGAATTGCATGTTGTTAGACATAGTGGCACAGAGCCAAGTTATGCATGCGCCCATGAATGTGTACATGGTCTTATATGGTATATGGTTGTGCTGAGATCACATATTGTATAAATTGTTTATTAGGAAAACCTTGAGTGTGGGATTTGCAAATCCCCATTTGTCTGATTTACAAACGGTACTCTGTCAATTTTTGTCTCCGTCCAATAAGAATTAAACTAGTAGAAGTATGCAATGTGATATATCATGTGATAAAGGATTAAAGAAAAAGAAGAAGTTAATTTGTATTTTTGTAAGTTAAATCTTTCGTTGTTTCTATTTGTATCATATGTATATTAATTGAACCGACTTGAGACAGGGATGTTACATGCAGAAACTAGGTTTAAATATACCTTATCCCTTCAACTCATGAGATTTTATTCAGAAATGGTTTGGTTGGGGTATTTACTATGATAGGCTCTTGCCTAGAACAAATAAATGGGTTTATTTGGGTACTATGCAACCACAAAATGGAATCTACTATAATGAACCCCTAAAATAAGAAGGAGCCGGTGATTAGATACTTTATTAGTTAGTGCAAGTTATTCATAATCTTTTGAATAACTAGTGCAATTTAATGGTTCTCACTCTTGTGATGGGTGCATTTCTTTATACAAGCCATGATATGCTGGTTTCCTTTATTGGAGGTGGGATTGATGAATTATATAAGTCACTTGGCTTATTGGCAAATTTGAAGGTGTTAGAAATAGGGCCATTCCCTTTTATTCAGGTTATTTTACTAGGACATATATTTTCTATATTTAAATTTCATATGACTTTTTTTGAAACTTATTTCAAATATCTTGGGTGTTTACTATAGGTTATGAAAATATTGATAAAATAAGTAATTTGTCATCATTAATGTAAAATTCATAATCTATGAGACTCTCTGATTGATAAAGAAAAGCACACATTAATGTTCCTATATCTAAGTCATATGTGTAGTTCGAACTACTATTTCTATCCTCAATGAATACATGATCACATCCATGCTATGTTGTAGAATGCTGCAAAATTCTAAAAATTAATGTGCCTAGATACAGCTTATGCTACACTTGGGAGATCAATGATGCTTCTATTGTCTTATCACTTTAACAAACTAAGGTGATTTCTATGTAAACTAGGATTCAAGTTTCGGAAGGTGCTGCCTCAATATTTTGCTCAGCAGGTGGTGGGGTGCTAGATGACTCAGTACCTTCTTGACTTGTAGTAGCAGGCAGACTATATTTCCTAAGCACCCTTTCTTTGTTTTTGTTCCACCATTCTTCTGCCTGATGCTCATGGAACCTTCGCTTACTGCATAAAAAATTTATAAAAAAAATTGAGAGAGATATAGAGATATCAATATTCTAGAATGAACCAAAAAAGCAATACCTTGAGCGACATGGAAAACCTTTCTGATAATCAAATAAGAACCCATAGACACAAACTAATATCACATGAGAATTCCAAAAATATTATTTTGTTGGGGCAGACTATTCTTACACGGGTACAAGAATAAGAAGTTTTACGCCAAATCTTAGTTATCGATTGTGTTGCTTCTAATAGCTCAAATATCTAATAAATCAGAGTTCTTAGATATAAATAGGATCAACGACCAAAATTGAGAATGTAACTTACATGAATGACCCTACTTTGTGATATTAAAATTAAAGAATTTGTCAATTCAAATTTCTGCAACTTCTTTATTTGCTAATGGAAATCATATTATTAATGATCTTCATGCAAATCTAAGACCTAGGAATTCAAACAATGTAATTATTATTTTATTTTTTGGGTACAAATGTAATTATAATTTTAGTCACATATATACCTGCATAATTAGATATACATATCCTCACATAGAGATGAAAAAAATGAAAATACTACCAATTTAATGAAGCTGAGTAGTATTATAGTAACTATTTCAATCATAATCACAAAGCATACTAACATAGAAATTGAAAATGTAGAATTTGTTGGACCAACAAGTAAATGTAATACCTGAATCTAACTCGTTTGAAAACTTTGATACCACCATGCTTTACTATTAGAGTAACATAAACACCAGGTTCAAATTGTTCAATGACTTGTGTTTCTCCTTCTCTCCCTGATCTTGAAGAGTCCAGTGATTTTGGGTGATTTTCAGAGCTTTGTGGAGGCACTGTTGCTTCGGTACTGGATAAAGATGAACTATTACTTTCTTGAAGGACATTTCCTCCGTCTTGAGATTGGTTATCTCCTTCAGCTTCATTATCTTCTTCTATTCTGTGTTCTTGCAGTTTGGAAGAGTCACTATTTGAGGCTGGTGTATTCGGTTCATTTTGTTGCTCGGACTCCAAGTTTGATGGTACAGAAGATGTTTCAGATTCTGAATTTTCTTTTAGAAAATCTTCAGCTCGAGTTAGCATGGTTCTCAAATTTTCACTTTCCAAATCTTCTGGTGGTAACTTCTCAGTCATTTCCTTCAACTGGATAAAACCAAAGACAAGTTACCTAGTTAGCATTATATACTATAAATTTTTTGATTTATTGCCAAAGATTTCTTAACATGTCTCCACTTGCATGATATTTTATTCCAGTTTCCCTTTATTAATTTATCGTTGTTCAATAATTGGAGCAATGAAATCAAATTTAAACAAGTTCAGATATAGCCTTGGAATTATGGGTGTAAATAGAACGAGGCTGGTTTAGACTTTGACTTAAATAAGTTAAGCTTGTGTAAAATATTTTATGTCTGCTCTGATCTGTTAGCATTGTGTAGGTCCAAATTATAAGTCTGTATGACCTATATTAATAAACAAAAGCCTTGACCAAGGTCTGTTAATCTGTTTAAGCCTATTAGTCATTCAATAATTAAAAAAATAATTAAAATAATATTTCTTTTTTATTCAAAATTATTAAAATAATAATTTATTTATTTTATTTAAAATAAATAATATGATATAGGCTGTAGGTTTATAGGCACTAGGCCTGGCAAAAATGAGCGGGTTGGCTCGTAACCCGGCTAAAATGAGCCGGGTTGGGTTAGGAAAAATGAGTTAGTAACTCGAGTCAGCCTGACTCGTTTCAGCTCGAAAAAAACTGAGCCAACCCACGAGTCAAACGGGTTGGCTTGTGAGTTATGGTAGACCCAAACGAAAATACCCTGCAGCTACCAATAAGTCCAAAACCGTGCATTAATGACCTTTTTTATAGTATGTGTGACAGTGTGAATGTGGTGCCAACTGCCAATAAGTCGAAGTTCAAATGCAAAATTTTCTATGGTTTATCTGTATAATGTCTTTGTATTGAATGAATTAATAATTTAGGAAAAAAAAATTTAGAAGTTATAGCATCAATGAAATTTTATTTTATTTTCTATTTTTTTGAGCCAACCCTAATCCGACTCGAGTCGGGTTGGGTTGAGTTTTCTGACTCGTTTATTTTTCGAGTCAACCCTAACCCAGCTCGTTTTTTTCGGGTCAAACACGAGTTGGGTCGGGTTGACCCGTTTTGCCAACCCTAATAGGCACGTCATGTAAAAGAAAGTAATTAGGCTTTTTTTGAAGCATGAGATTTAATTATATGTAATAAGACGAGTAATAGGTATCTATTAGGCCCGCAGACCCATTTATACCTCTGCTTGAACATATATATAAAGAAGATACCTGATCTACTGTGGACTCAATAAATTCTTTAACTGCTCTATGCTTGGAGGATTCCTCTCCAGCCAACGAGGTAGCTTCCTGAACATTTTTCTGAAGCTTCTTAATTTCCATGTCACTTTTCTGCTTCAAACTTCGAAACTATATAAAAAGAATATTCACAAACTAATTAATGGTGACATATGAGGTTTCTCAGAGAATAATATACAAAAGCAAAATGGTGGAAACTTTACTTGGTTCTGCAATTTTGAGACTTCTTGATTCAAAATCTCATTTGTCTTCCTCAAACTATCAATAAGACTTCTAGAAAATCCAGGAGTGCCAGAACGCGGTGGGCTCGGCCTTCTTACATATGGAGATGCTGGTCTTGAGTTCAGAGGTGGAGTTGGTGGGGGACTTGGAGGTATGGCAGGCTTCAAAGCATATTGAATGGAACTTGCTGAACTTGAAAATGCAATATCTTTCAATTGTAAATGTGTTGGAACTTGAGAAGGTGCGAACCCGGAAGAATAAAAGTTTCCAGGCTTATTAGCCCTTATTTCAAGGTATTTTATTGGTTCTATGGTAGGAGGCAAGAGAATCCTTGAAGACCTTATTTCTCCCAGGCCAAATCTTTCTCTGCCATCTAAGGAACCACGAGGTGGGGTAGTAACTTTTCTATTCAAATTAGGAGTAATACCTGCCTCAACAGCTTTAAGCTTAGCATAACAAGAATCACACACACGATGAGGTTTTCCTGGTGTTGGAGCCAATGCTGCTTTCAATGCCTTTTTTGAACTACAAGCATGGCAATGCACTAATCCACAATTATAACAGTTATGCCTTTTTCTAGTAAAACCAAATGGTTGTCTACAACCTGTGCAAGCAGATTGGTCAACTCCAGATACCCATTTATGGATGCATATGCAAGATGTAAAGTTTGAGCCACAAGAGATATTTTTTACATGCCTATCTTTCAAGGCTTCCACCACTGTTGGAAATTTTCTATCCTCTATGTCTCCTTGTCCTAATCTTCCATTGGCACCTTTCCCCCAAGTATATAGTTCACTTCTTGATGTCAAGACTGCAACATGATGAGCTCCACATGATATTTCCTCAACAAATTCACCAACCAACTTGTCTTGTACTAGGCCAGGTATTTTTCCATCAGAGGAAGGATTTCCTAGTTGACCATTTTCAGTGCCTCCCATAGTGAAGAGATGACCAGAAGTAGTAAGGGCCACAGTCATAGTGTGTCCACATGCTATCTGGTGGAAGTTATATTCAATGAGTGCAGAGACACAGGTGGGTTGAAGGTATGTTTCCTTGTTTCCATGTCCTAAACGATATTTGTCACCATCTCCCCAAGTGAATAGCTTCCTGGATGAAACATGTGAACCGGACTGAAACATAACCTCTACAATAGCTGCAGTATGCCATACTCCACATGCAACCTTAATAGTCTTCAATCCACTTAATAATTGTACCTCCTTTGGATATGATACACTCTCTCTATTTCCATGACCCAAGACACCAAATGTTCCATCACCAAAGGTAAAAAGTTTTCCATTAGAAGTTGCCAATGCTGAATGCCATGTGCCACATGCAACAGATATAACTTGAAGTCCTTCCAGAGGGCCACTAATCCTCCTTGGTATCCAATGGCTAACTTCAGTGCCATGGCCAAGAAGTCCAACATTATATGTGCCATCACCCCATGAGAAAAGATCATCTGATGTAGATACAGCACATGTATGATTCTCTCCACATGCAACAAAATCCACATTAGTAACTGCTAGAAACTCAACTATTTGGGGGTGACCAACATCTTTATCAATTCCATGACCAAGTCTTCCCCCAGATTCTTCTCCCCAAGTAAAAACCTCTCCTTGCCTAGTAACTAGTGCGATGTGGCGCACACCAGATGCAATCTGTTGAACATCAAGAACAATACTTGACTCTAAGGGCTTAGGAATCAACACGTCTGTTGTGGAACTGACCTGAGTGCCAAATCCATCAGTTGAACCACTGTCTGCAAAAACCTCACCCCATATATAAACATCACCTAGTGACTCTATATCATCTGTTCCTGATCCTCCACTTGAACAGCTAGGTGTACTCGACACACTAACACGAAAACCATCTCCAACACTTGTCCTTGGCTGCATATTTGCACGCTCTAACCCAACATGTGGGTTTGCTGACTCACGAGAAGCTGAATCAGTAGAGAACCTACCACGAGCAATGCTTGAAGTAAACTCTAGTGCTGCACCAAAAGGACGACCATTTGGAATAAAATCAGCACCATCCTGAAACTGAAATTTGAGAAGTACCTGATTAACATGCTCACAAAATATAGACTTTTAATGAATGATCACTACATGACACAACAAATATATGTGGTTCACTTTCCCAGGATTCACATAAACAGCAACCTCTTAGAAGACTTGCATTTCATTAGATTGACTTGTGAAGGTGCATAATCTCAAAGAACTGTGATACGATTCCACCCTAATGACAATTTAGAGAAAGCAATATGGCTGACTCAGCAAGGCAGTTATGACCGCTTGCAATTGGTTCTAATAGAATGGCGTGGGAAGTGAGGTTGACGTGGTTAAATAGTAAGGAAGGAGAAGAGTGAGGGCCATCTGAAAAATAGTCTTGGGAGTGGAATCTCCGAGAGTGAGGCCTCTCCAATTGTCTCACACTATCATTTTCCTTTTCTGCTTTGTTTTTCATTGCCCAGTCACTTGTTAATTTTCCTTTCCGCTGTAATTGTGTCACTGTTTCACTATCATCTGGATTGTAATTGTAAAGAACCTTGGGATACACCACCCCAAAAGCTAGCTCAAAGGGTGGGAGTGCCCAAGGCCATTATATATCTCAACACGCCCCCCCTCACATAAAAACCCATTGGGCTTGAAGAGTGGACAATGCAACAGGCCCAGCCTACCTGTGCTAAGAAATTCCACAAGAGAAAGTGGGGGGCGGTGAGACTCTGATATCATGTAAAGAACCTTGGGATACACCACCCTAAAAGCTAGCTCAAAGGGTGGGAGTCCCCACGCCACTATATATCTCAACAGTAATGTTTCTTGAAACTCCATGAAAATATAGAAAATTCCTGTTCTCTGTTGTTGGTTCAGTGTTTGGATTGTAATATATTTGATAGAGACTTCCAACACATTTAAATGAAAAGTAAAATAGACTATACTACACATTTCACATTATTTGCAGAGTTCAATGAAATCATATACATGAAAGCCTACATTTAAATGTGACAAGTAAAAAAAGAAATGGAAAGAAAATAAAACCAACATTTAAGTTAGTACATTTATTACTGGAAGTGGCAGAAAGTAGTGAAATCAAAGCCAACATTAAACTTTTCCCATAGCTTAAGACTCTAGTAAGCTAGTCTTTGATTGCAAAACTTTTGAAAATTAATCCATGAAAATTTTGAAAGAACAAGCAGAGAATACATGACATTACGTAAACAGTGAGTAATTGAGGACAAAATGATCATTGAATGGATTCCAATTAAAACTCACATCAGGTAATTCACTTCTAGTACGCCTATTATTAAGCTTTCCAGTTGAAATTAATGTCTTAAGGCCTGCAAACCATACCTCTGCCTCAGCTTTGTCCTTGCATATCTATAAATCAAAAAAAAGAATCAATATATTCAAATTTTTCACCAAATTAAGAAATTTAAGTTTACTGTCAAAGTGTTTTCTAACCAGATCAAGTGTACGCTCCCCGTTATTATAAAGAAGTGAAAATGAAAGATAATCCTTTTCAGGTTGCAAATATCTTCTAAAGACGGCCTGCAAAGAAATGGTCATAAAAAACAAGGGATATATTTAAGATATTATTAACATGGCCATAAATATCAGCTAGAATCCAAAGACCAAGTATTTTAACTTACAGTTCTTTGTCCAGGGATAATACGTGAAACTGAAGATAATTTCAGATTCCTTTCCTTTTTACGAGAAATCCAAATCAGTGTTGTTTCATCCTGTTAATGCCACTAAATATGAAATTATTTAGATATATCAAATTCATCATACACATGCCTACTCTAGAGATTGAAATAGTGCATGTCTAATGCTGGAACATAAATTGAATTCATCAGTAAAATCTCACCAGGGAGAGTCTGAATGGGCAAACTTTTGGCTTTGCTTTCCGGCTGTACTTTATTAACTGAGTTCCTTTCTTTAAAGCAATGAGTGCCTTCAAAATGAGTTGAAACAGACAATAAATCCTAGTTGGTGAAGCACCTAAGCAGCATAATCCTTAAATATAATATCAACAGATCATGTTTTTCAATAATGACAATGTTTTTCTTGCCATTTTTCCCAATAAAATGATTTTGATTATTCACCAATAAAACCATCAAGAAAGGCACAATACTATCCCTCTTAGAACATCAGCTAGCTATTGATTATGTCATCTTAATATGATCCAAGTTTCATATCTTATTACTTTCTTCTTCTTTCTACACTCTCAATTATGCAACTATTCAACTAAGAGTTTTTCTCCTCCTCATGAATATGATTTGTAATGGCTCAAAACAAGATATTTTTCTCTTTCCATTTCTTTCCCACCTTTCTCCTCCTTATCAAACAAATTGCAATTGGGAAGACCTTATCTTTAGCCCAACAGCTTTTAGAAAAAGGAAAACACAATTCTATATAAGGGAAACCACCAATAGCTATAATTAAATTCCAATGTATATGATAACATTTTGAATGCGAGTAATGTACCAATACAATGGCCCTAAAATTTTGGTTTTTCTAAACAAACACAAAAATGAATGAACTAAATAAACCATGTCTTAATTTACATGATCATTATTCACAGAAACATTTCAGAGAACAAGTTAAGGGAAATGAAGAGGAAACTAACTTGCTCAATATCACGCTCAAGACTCCCATTACTAGCAGGATCTGCCATTCCATCTGAAAAAAATTGTAAGGAAACCGCCAAAGACAAAGCTCAAGCGACATCAACTGCATCAAAATCTCCATAGATGGATAAGGTTTCTACTTCGGCCTCTCATCAAAATGTCCAACAATCCTGAAGGAAAATTGAAAATGCAGAGAAAAAAGAAAAACAAAAAGTGGGCAATGAATTCCAAAGCTTGAAAGCTCAGAGAAGAACTGTCACTAGCCCTTTGCATCAAAATTGGTCAAAAGGGGTTGTGAAATTAGCATCAAGTGTCTTAGTTTTCTGGGAAAAATTGGATTTTGGCCAAAGGAACTATGGAAGAGAGAGAAGGGAGAGAGAGTGGAGGCGAAATGAGTGGGAAGTAAGTGGTCAGTTTTTGAGAAAGAATACAAAACGAGTTCAGAGGCGGAGGGTACTTACATTACATTGTTTCCATCTCAACCAACTAACAAAACGTCTTTTGCCACACGTCTTCATAGATCTCCCTTAAAAACACGTATCATGTCACTAACTTATTATATATATATATATATATATATATATATATATATATATATATATATACGGGGAGAGAGATGATTTGACTCCAGACTAAGATTTATAAGTCTTACTCCTCATCTCAGCCCTTGATTTCCGTTTATCCAATGGTTATAGTTCAGTAAGTCATATTAATTAAGGGTTTGATTTTTCTGATGTTACTTTAGATAATTCATCAAAACGACGTCGTTTTGAGACGGAAATCATGGTATTTTTGTAATTTTAATTTATTTCAGGGTTATAATAGTCTTTATCACTCTAATTTTTTAATTTTTCAACTCCAAAACGACGTCGTTTCGATGAACATTAGATAAAGTTATCTAAAGTAACATCGCAAACTTTTTCCCCATTAATTAATTAATTATTAATTACATTACAAATGACAACTGTTGATTTCCGTCCATCAACGGTTAAGATGAGGAATAAGATTTAAAAGTCTTACTCTGGATTCAAAAGAACCCTCCCCTATATATATATATATATATATATATATATATGGGAAAAACATTTCTGCAGTCATTTTAGATAAGGTTGTCTACAGCTACCCCATTTCAACTAAGTATGACCGGTCATACATTTAAATTGCATTTTCTCTCTCCGCCACGTCAGCCGACAGTGTCTGAGGAAAGAGAAAAAAAGAGCAGCTTTATTGTTATAACTAAGTATGACCGGTCATACTTAGGGGGTGTATTGGATTGGGATTTTAAAGGATTGTAATGGATTGTTTTTTGGACAAAAAAAATCCGTTCGTATTCGATTAGGATTTTAATGGACTGAAAAAAGTCACGTGGTATTCGATTAAGATTTTAAAGGATTATTTTAAAATCCGTCCAAATCCGTTGGTATTCAATCAGGATTTTAAACAATGGAATCACAATCTCGTGGTATTCAAAAATCCGACGATTTTAATAGATTTTCTATTGGTGTGGATTTCGTAAGACTTTTTACTGAAAAATATAAATAGGATGTCTCTCTCACAATCTCACCCCAACCCTTAGGATGTCTTGAGATTCTTCTGTTGCAGTGTTTTCTTCTTCCTTTGGCAGGTTGACTGCTCGAAATTGGGTTCTGCCATGGGAGCTTCGTCAAAACTAAAAAAAGAGAGCATATTTTTGAGTAATTTTCATCACAAAACAACCTAAAAAAACAAACCAACAAGATTTTAATATAATCTATCTCAAAAATAAGCTATTTTTGAGCTATTTTTGATAAATTCTGGAAGTTTAAATAGTGATTTTTCAAGCTATGGGTTGCGGTTTTTTTTGGCACAAAAATGTGTGATTTTTGTATTAAAAACAACATAAAACAGTGAAAAAATAAAAGGAAAACTAAAACTCTCAAACTAATTTTCGTTTTACATCAATGAAACAATATCAATTTACAGAAAGATTGCAACTTTCATAATATGAACCCTATATTTCTTAACAATACATTCATGAACGAAATTTTTCCACTATAGGAAACGATTTCAAACAATTTTTGTCTCAATAGATAATTAAAAACTTGTTTCTCAAAATCCCCAAAGCAATTTAAGATTTCAATGTATCGACTGAAAAAAATTTGAGAAATTTTCTAAACTTTCATGTAATTAAACCCAAAATTTCAGATTCAAAATTTTCTTAGAATATTTAATGAAAATATGCATATGATATATGGTTAGAAAACTCTCATCACGTAAAACAAAAACCCAAGATTTTCAAGATCAATTGCAAAAAATTTCAAACGAAATTTTATCATGAACTTTAGGTTCTATATGCAAATTTAGAATTATTTTTATATTTAAAAAAAAATGTCTTATAATCATATATGCATAACTTTGATACCCAATAAAGAAGATAATTTTCAACCCATTAGATATGTGAAAAACTGTTGTTTAGTAATTTTGAATGTTTGTTAAAAATTATATTATTTTTTACTGATTCAGAAAATTATATTACGTTTTAATTTTTTTTATTAATTTCATTGCATTTCTTTGTTATTTTTTTATGGAGAATATTATACTTACAACCTATTTTTTGTTTACAACCATATTTTAACCTTTGATTTCTGTCAATAAATGGTTATTATTTTCACAAATCAAACTTATTAATTAATATTTACCTTGGAAGTTAACCGTTGATATATGGTTATTATTTTCGCACATCAAACTCAAACTCTGACTCATTGAGAAAATTATATTAGATTTTATTGATATGTGGAGAGTTGTTGCTTAGTAATTTTTGAGATTATTTTCAACCCGTTGTTAAGTTTACTTTTTTTATTAATATAATTGCATTTCTTTGTTATTTGTTTTTATTGACTCTGGTAATATTAAATATTTGCTAAAAATTCATATAGTTTTTTAAAATCTTATAAATCCATATTGTCTTTTCAAATCGTATGAATTCTATTAAAATCCTTTAAAATTCAATCCTATGAAATCTTGATTGTAAAAAAAGGCTTTTAAAAAAGTCTATAAAGTTTCTCCAATTCTAAAATGTCTTTTAAAATCTGTAGGATTTTTTATCTCAAAAAAGTCTTTTAAAATCCTAATCCAATACACCCCCTTAGTTAAAAAGGGGCAGCTGTAGATAACCTTATCTAAAGTGGTTGTAGAAATACTTTTCCCTATATATATATATATATATATATATATATATATATATATATATGAGGGTAGGATCCGTTGACACCAGTGTCACAAATTTGAAATTTGACACTTATTTGAGAGCTATTAAATAAAAAAAGATTTAACGACTCTGATTTGTAAGGATGTAACACCGTTGATCTTTTTTATCTAACGGCTCTTAGATGAGGTGTCTAATTTGAAATTTGACACCAGTGTCAAAGGATCCTGCTATATATATATAGGGTTAAATATTTCTACAGCTACTTTAGATAAGGTTATCTACAGTTACTCCCAAAAACTACGTCGTTTTGATTAATGAAGGGTGTTTATGTAATTTTAGGTGAATTAGTGAAGGGTGTTTCCGTAATTTTGTTTATTTTTTTATCATATGCATTTTACTGAAACAAACTTCATTAATTCACCTAAAATTACATAAACACCCTTCATTAATCAAAACGAAGTAGTTTTTGGGGTAGCTGTAAATAACCTTATCTAAAGTGGTTGTAGAAATATATATATATATATATATATATATATATATATATATATATATATATATAATACTTGCCATATGTAATGCCCCGTTCTAGAATCGGTTTGTTAACATTACGTATGACATTAAGTGCAGTTACAATCAATGTTATTCAAACCGTCCCGGTCAACGACTCGGTCGAGGTATTGGGTTACTGGGTCACTGGTTCAACCAATAGATCACTAGTTGAACCGCATGACCCGGTGATTATATATAAATCTATAATTTATATTAAAAAATTATAAATATACTCAAATAGCTGAAAAAATAATAAAAATTCTAAATATTTTAATGTAAAAAATAATAAATTATACATTATTGTCCAATAAAGGATCAAACAAACACGTAATGCTTGTTATATTGGTGTTTCAGGTTCGGTAAACGACATCTCTAACAATCAAATCAAAATTCCCTGCATAGTGCATAATTGAGATAATATTAAGATTGTAGGTACATAACTTATGTAAGTCAGTAAGTAACAGATCATTCAAATATGTCAATTATGATTTATTTTTTTGGAAAAAAAAAAAGATTTTTGAATTTTTTTTTTTTAAAAACCCGGGCCGAGTCACCAATTTTTCATCAAAACCAGCTGGGTCGCACCGGGTCGTACCGGGTCTGATACTTGACCGATCCAATGTGATAACCGTACCGGTTAGATGACCGGTTCACCGGGTTCCAGGTCGACCCGGCCGGTCCGGTCCGGTTTTCACAACAATGGTTACAATCACAGCAATTGAATTATAATACGGATAACTTTTTTCCTTTTTCGTTAATAAACGATTCTGTTAAAAATCATTTCCGTAATTAAAATAATTCAAAAACTGTAATCATAACTTAAACTATGAGTGGTACACTTAATAAAATTTATTTAAACCATACGTTGCTACCACAGTGTGTCAAGTAGCCCTTTTAGACCAACAAGGCTTAAAAGCTCTTTTTTGTCAATATTCAACACTAAACACCTTCACTTTTTAGTTTCTCAAGGATTTTTATACTTTCTTTATGGTCCTCATTTCCCACTAAGTTATAGATCTCTCCGTTAACTACGCGTGGATTCAAACCGCGCTCAAATCGGAGCACCGTAGCTTAAGTTATTAATTTTTGAATAAAAATGCCGAATTTCACAGGGGGTCCTGCGCTGACAGCGCCAAACCCGCACTGATAGCGCCAAAACACTTACTTTTTCCCATGTTACAGCACCGTCAGCGCCAACCCACTATTTGGTGGCGCCAAAAGCGCCACGGTTCTGGAGATTTTACTATTCTTTGGTATTTTACCCATAATTTGAGTTATACTTATCCGTTTGACGCAATCTTGGTCTCGATGGAAAGATAAGAAAAGATTTATAACTTCCAGCATGGGAAATGAGTGGTGGGAGAGGACCTCGGTTCGAATCCCACCAACACCATCTGGGGAGGGGCATAAGTACCGTAATCCTTGGACTCGCACCCGAACTCTGGATTAGTCCCATAGGCGGCTCAAAAAGTCGAACCCGTGGGGATACCGGGGGGTTCTGATTCGCCTCAAAGAGGTAATTAGGATCAGTTTCCAAAAAAGATTTATAACTTCCATTAAGACACAAGGGTCCAAATCTATCATATAGGATATGAAAAATGGTCAACAAGACATGGTATCCTTATATTTACATTGATTCCCAATCTAAATATCTTCTTTCTCCTAATTGACATTATACAACCAGTTCAATACATAATTCCTTGCGATTTCAAGGCACACATGATATCCATTAGCATATAATTACATCAGTTAATTATACAATTCAAAATGGTGAATATAGCATCACATTCGTCAATGTGTCAAAATCTCTATTACACCAATGTTCTTCGAAATTTATATACATGCCAAAGAACTTAGAATAGCATATTATCAAAGTCCCTATCTATATATGCAAGGGCTATACAAAATGTCAATAATCATTTCCTAAGTCCATCATGAAGACTTATACCAAAGATGCATCCAACATGTCCTGTACATGGTAAACTATCCCAATGGCATGCATAACCAAAAGAATGTAGCATCATTATGCATCCCTCTAACTTAAGCATGACCACTTGCCAGCAGAAGCTTCCGCAACATCTGTACCTGAAAGGGGTCCCCACAACACGGGGTGAGATATACGAATACATGGCTCAACAATGCAAGAAACTCCATATGTCCAAGCATGAATTTTTCCAATATATTGAACAACAACCAAATGACAATCTAAGTCAATTTCTATCGTTTATTTATCATTCATAACAAATTTTACAAAGGAATTTAACTTCAATCTCTCTCTAACATACCCCACTATTCATGCATTTCTCAAATTAAAACCCTAAACATGCAACTCATTCAAATTAACCAAAATGGATGGAAAACTTACCACAATCCAACCACAATGGTCCAAGGTGAGGGTTCCAAACCACAAGAATGGAAGACTCAACCAATGTCAAATTTTTGCCCCCTTCCTCAAGTAATATCTCATTCTGCAATGGTTCCCACTCAAAAATAAGTTAAGGTTAAGAAAGAGGAGAGGATTTGAAGTGGTTTTGGCTTTGGAATGAGTTGATTTGGATGAGAAATAGAAAAGTTAGGATTTGGAGCTCAAAGGCTATGGCTTCTCTTCTCCTCTCCCAAATTTCCAACGAAGAAGAAGAATGAAATGGGTGGGTTTGTCTTTGTTTTGTCACTTAACATAAGTTAGTTATTTCAACTGGGTATAAGCTCGTCAATCTATTCAACTCCATTCACCACCAAACTTAGCCTAATAGACTATAATATTTTTATAGTAATATTTTTAACTTTACTTTTATATTTTGGGTACTTTTCCCTACACATATTTTTACCCCATAATTTTCACTGACTATACTTTTTACCTCTAAAGTGACTTAAATTCGCTTAATTAAGCCTTTTACTTAATTAAACCCCATAATTCATGATTAATTATTTAATCACATGAATTTTTCTAAGTAAACAGGTTAGGGATATTATACCATATATATACATGAAAGTATTAAATGTGGAGAATCATAACCATACAAAAGATGAAAGCATTAACTGTGAGGAATCATAACCATATACGTGAAAGTATTAAATGTGGGGAATCATAACCATACAAAAGATGAAAGCATTAAATATAAGGAATCATATCTATACACCTGTCATTGTTGTACGTATAGCGGCTGTAAAATGATTTTAATATATATATATACATACATATATGAGTAAAGTACTTTTTATGTCCTCAACAAATATCATGGTATCCATTTTAATCCCTTAAAAAAGATCGACTCATGATCTCTCTGAAATTCAAAATAGACTCATGTTAGTCTTTTTGAGGGACTAACGTGAGTCTTCTTTGAATTTCACAGGGACCACAATTTCGACTAACTAGATCTATTTTGAATTTTAGAGGGACCACAAATTGACTTTTTTTTTCTAAAGGATTAAAATGGGCCTCGTAATTTTTGTTGAGGACCCAAACTGTACTTTATCATATATATATATATATATGGTTATGTTTATCTCATTTTACATGAAGATAAACAATTCTCCTACACACACAAAAAGGGATTGGATCCCACCACTATTTTTTCTCTCTCCTCTTACCTGTAGGTCCCACTTATACTTTTATTTCTACAACATGAGATAGTTTTTTCTACAAAATAAGAAAAATATATCCTATATATATATATATAGGCATGATCTTTTACCAGTGGTGCCAAACTAAAAAATTTGACACCAAATCCTAACCGTTGATTTTTGTCAATCAACAGTTATCATTTATTGGGAATCAAACTTATTAATTAACTGTTAATTCTCTATAAATGATAATTGTTGATTGGCGAAAATCAACGGTTAGGATTTGGTATCAAATTTCAAAGTTTGATACCAGGGTCAAAGGATCCTGCCCCTATATATATATATGGGTTTAAAATTTCTAAGTTACTTTAGATAATATTATCTAATATTCACTAAAATATACACAAAAAAATGTGTGTGATCCATGTTTTCTTTTTGTCTCTCTTTTCTTGACATGGATCAAATGGACCCCACATACTTTTTGTGTATATTTTTGTGAACATTAGATAAAATTATCTAAAATAACTTTAGAAACTTTACACTCATATATTAGAGGGAGAGGTATAAAAATATGTGTATATATGAATAACAATTTTACATTTCATTTTAAACGGTCAAAATTTGCATCACATATTAAATATTATTTATAACTACAATGTTCTTAATCTTATACTTATTTTTAAAATGATTTTCCCATAATAAAAAAGTTTGGATAACATTTTCCTCGTAAATATACCCTTTGTCCTTTAGACAAATTCACTCTGTTGAGATATATAGTCCCACATTGGTTGTATGTGTAACTAATGTGGAGTTTATAATGTCTTGGGCACTCCCACCCTTTGAGCTAGCTTTTGGGGTGGTGTATCCCAAGGTTCTTTATATGGTATCAGAGCCTCGTCGCCCCCACTTTCTCTTGTGGCATTTCTTAGCACAGGTAGGCTGGGCCTGTTGCATTGTCCACTCTTCAAGCCCAATGGGCTCTCGTGTGAGGGGGCGTGTTGAGATATATAGTCTCACATTGGTTGTATGAGCAACTAATGAGGAGTTTATAAGGCCTTGGGCACTCCCATCCTTTGAGCTAGCTTTTAGGGTGGTGTATCCCAAGATTCTTTACATGGTATCAGAGTCTCGCCGTCCCCCACTTTCTCTCGTGGAATTTCTTAGCACAGGTAGGCTGAGCCTGTTGCATTGCCACGCTTCAAGCCCAATGGGCTCTCGTGTGAGGGGGTGTGTTGAGATATATAGTCTCACATTGGTTGTATGAGCCAACTAATGTGGAGTTTATAAGGCCTTGGGCACTCCCATCCTTTGAGCTAGCTTTTGGGGTGGTGTATCCCACAGTTCTTTACATGGTATCAGAGCCTCGCCGTCCCCCACTTTCTCTCGTGGAATTTCTTAGCACAGGTAGTATAATGACCCTAAATGGTAAATCTTAATTAGAGATTTAATTTAAGGATTTAAATGCCATAATTAGATTCAGTGAGTGATTTCGAGTATTTTGCTGTAATTATGACTAGGTTATGAACAGTACGTTCTGCCGGAGAATTTGCAGTCTTGTGAATTAACCGGTAGAGCTTAAATTAGTAAAATGATTTTATAGACATAATTTGACAATTCTGACGTCAAATATGAATTTAGAATGAAATTTTGTATAATCTAGCAAATTTTGAGAAAATGTGTGAATAGTGATTTTACCGGTAAATTATACTATTGTTAAATTACCGGTAAAGCTCCAAAATGAGAAAATTCAATTTATGCCAAAAAGTCATTTAGGATCCAAGTTAATATTATTAAATTAAATTAGATGGGTCAAAGTGAGTTAAAATACAAATCAATAGTATTAGTAAGTTAAAAAGCCCAATAGAACAAATTTAAAACACATTCTCACTTAAGATATATGGTCACCTCTTTTCCTCTCTCTCTCCCACGCGACTTTCTTCCCTTGTTCTCTATACTTGGCCGACGCTTCAAGGGTGGAAAGGGCAAGCATGAAGCTCCATTGTTAGCCACTTTTAGGTTAATCTCTCTACACAAAAAAGAAAGCTTAGGAAGTGAGTAACCTAACCTTAGTTTTAGACCATCAAATGGGGCTGCCTTGTGGCTGATCTCTCCTCCCCTCCATGCGCCTGTTACTGTTCACAGAAACATAAGTGGAGGTTTTTCAAGGTTTGAATGATGGGAAATGGTCTCTAGGTCTTGGAAAGCTCATTCAAGGTGTGAAACTTGAATTTGGTTGATTAAATTTCAAGATATTATTTAGTTTTTTTTTTTTTTTTGAAGTTTCATAGTTTCATGGAGATTTGTAAAGGATATTTGAATGAGTATTTTGTTGTAGAAGTTGTTCATTGAGCCTTGTTGTTGGTAGTGGTTGAAAAATTATTGAGAATGAATGTTGAAAATTAAGAAAAATTGGATGGCTCACTCTAATACATAATTCATCCTATGTAAAACAAAATGAGTAGACCAAGTGTTTGATGAAATACCCAAGTGAAAATAATACCGAGTATGTAATCATTGATAAGTGGTGTGAATTAGGAGTGGAAAAAGTGATGAAAGTTAAAGAGAAAAAAAGAAATAATTCCTATATATATAAGTATTCGGGCCAAGAGGAAAAAGAACAAGGAACATCAGGCTTTAATATGTTTGAATGTGTGTTTATGTGTCTTGAGATTGGTTAATGATTATTTACTTAATTGGAGTTATGCTTAGGGAGAAATAAAGGAAATAAAAGCATGAAAAGATGATAAACACTTATGAGTGCAAATCTGCCCTCATCGTGAAATAGGTACAAATGAGGTATCTAGTGATATTTAAATAAGAGATGATGATGGGTATCCGATATAGTGACGAAGGGAATGGTCACTAACAAAAGATAGCTTGAGAAAGGTCATGAACACACCTACATGTGTCATTTTCAACCCTTAAAGAAGTAAATGGGTTGGAATTGTATTGGACTTGGAATTATGATTTGTATGATGTGTTAAGGACTTGATAAGTATATGTAAAGTGAGAAATGCCTACTAAGAATTGGTGGTTTTATGTTAACTAGCTTTGGGGTTCTATATGTAAGTTTGAAAAGAATTAGTATATGACTTGTAAATTGGCATAGGATTGACAAAATTAAAAGAAACAAAAATAAACGATAAAATGTATGCCTTATGTAAGAATTATGGCATAGTATCATTTTATTGATTTTGTTGTGGATTCTTCTCTAGGTGTACCTAGGGATTGAAAAGGATCGAAATCTCTTGAAGATATAAAAGTAACTTGTGCCACAAGTAAGCAGATTGATAAAGCTTCAAGAGGTAAGCTATATGTTTAAGGAGTCTTTTCCTGCTTGAGTGCTCCACCATGGTTAGTGAACTATGGTTGGACTGTATGACTGTGATTTAGATGCTTTGTATAGATGCATTCATATAGAGTTATTTGATAACATGATATGTTTTGCTCTGATATGACTTCTGAAATATGATTTCTGTAACAATCTCTGGCCATTGATTGTATAGTACCCCGATGTCCGCTTTGGGGTCCTCCCTCGGGACTGATGGTGTACGCCTCTGATATGTCTGGTTCCGCTTTGGGGTCCTCTCTCGGGAACACGTGCGTTGATTTTCGCTTGGGGTCCTCCCTTGGGAATGACGGCGCACATCTTTAATATGATATGGATATATGCTCTGTTCTGTTATGATATCTGTTATATGTTGTATTTGTATACTCTGTATCTGACTTTCATGCAGGAGTGAGCCAGGGGTATGGAGAATTCTCTATAAACCTGAAGCTTATTGAGATTTGTAATCTCACCCCTCGTTGGGGACATATTTTCAGGTGCCCAGATTCCCGGTGAGTCCTCACTAGGCAGGGACGCGACACGTGGCTGAGGCAGTTGACGGATCAGATTTTGAGTGGCTGTAGGCTACTACCTTTTGGAAGTATATTCATGTCGTTTTGTATTTCCGCCTTTGATGGATCATGACATTGATCCTTTATTTTGTATATGCCTCGTATATGTTTTGTACATGTCTGTCAGTTTGATGCATGTACATTTGAGTATTCAGGAACGTTATATGATGATGTAGTATTCAGATATGCTTACGTGTTGGATTGCATGCTGTTAGATATAGTGGCACTGAGCCAAGTTATGCATGCGCCCATGGATGGGCATTTGATTATATTTGTATAAACTGTTTATCAGGAAATGCTTCTGAGTGGGATTGGAAAATCCCTAGTTGTCCGATTTATAGAGGAAACTCTGTCCGATTTTCGTTTACGATGAATGAGAATTTAAAAGGAAAAAGAAAAAGTTAGCTCATATTTTCGTAAGTTAAGTCTTCCGCTGTTTCTGTTTGTATCATATGTATGTTAATTGAACCGGCTCGAGACGGGGATGTTACATTTATGGTATTAGAGCAGTTTCTCTAGGAGAGCCTGTGAAATATTGCATGGATTGTTCGGGTTGCTATATTCTTGAGTTTTTCTTGAAGTACTATGATATGCATGTCTGATCACCGAGTGTGAGCGTAGCTAACTCATTCCTTTGTGTGAAATATGCAGAATTATGGTTCGTCCAAGAAGGACTTATGATCCTCCTATTAACCCGACCGATCCAATATTAGCAGATTTGGCTAGACCCTGAATAAATCAGCGGGGAAATACTTCACAGCCAGATCCAATGATAACGGCCTTAACTGAGATGCAACAAAATATGGCTGTAGCTAGGCAGCGAGAGCTGGAAGTGATGATGAAAGCAAATCAAGACCTGTTAGAGGCTAATAGGTTGGCCAATCAAGAAATGATGGCAGCAAGCAGAATGGCGAATATTGAAATGATGAGATTACTCTTGGTTGAGGTGAGGGCTGGTGGGCAAGGTCCATAGCCACAGCCTTTGCAACAGCCACAGCCTGAGCCACAACCACAACAGCCTGTTCCTCCTCCTCATAATCCCATTGTTGTGGAGGGTGAAGGAAATAATGATATGAATGAAGAATCTAGTCACAGGGGTGGTGTGGCACAGCCAGCCACTAATAGAGAGTAAAGAGAAAGAATGCTTAATGCCTTCCGAAAACATGCACCACCAAATTATAAAGGAGGCATTGATCCTATTGTTGCAATTCAGTGGTTAGAAGAATTGGATCGCATTTTTACTGTCATGGAGTGTGATGATCAGCAGAAATTGTTGTATGCTTCTTATATGTTGCAGAATGATGCAGCCGATTGGTGGAGAAATACCCGTCAGCCCTTGGAATGTCAGGGTTATGCTATTACCTGGCCTTTATTTGAAAGGCAATTCTTGCTGAAATACTTTCCGGCTGAAGCCCGGACAAGGAAGAAGGGTGAATTTGAAGAACTAAAGCAGGGCCAGATGTCTATTGATGAATATCTGAATAAGTTTAATAAGCTGGCCAAATACTCTCATTTCCAGAGAGTTCCACCTACTGAGGATGATCTGGTATTTAAATTTCATAGAGGACTACATGATAATATTTCTGAAAAACTTGCAGGACACACTTTTGATACTTTTGCTGCACTCGTTAAAAAGTGTAAAAACATTCAAGAGTACTATAGAAGGAAGCATAAGGACCAATCTGCTCCTAATTCTGGTCCTAAAAACACTTCTGGGAATTCTAAAGGAAAAGGGTTGCAGGTTAGACAGTCTGATGGTAAGTTCAAAAAGGCGGGAAATTCTAAGCCTGGAAATATTAAGTCTGCTTCTCTATGTGCTACATGTGGTAAAGTTCATGCAGGGGTTTGCAGAAAAGAGCAAAGAC
>NW_026895255.1:0-14781 GCF_033153095.1 Gastrolobium bilobum | reverse complement strand
CTATTTGCCCTCTACCTTGGTTGGGTCATTATGCTCCATTACTGTGGCACGAAATATTGCACCAAATGGTGATCTGTGAGAGTAAGAACCAAAATGTCTCCGTTGATTCATGGACTCATACCATGTATAAAGGGTGCATTGCAATTAAATCCATGATTGCACATAAAAAATAAAAGGAACTACAAACGGTGAGTTTTGAAATGCATGAAAAAAATGACATTTGGAAAGTAGTGAATTAGATGGCATTTTATATTGAATACGTGATTAATATATATGTGCATTTTTTGAGAATATGTGTTGACTGCAATGTTGCAAACAATACATAATAATTGTGTTTTTGCATGAAAGAAAAATAACTTTGAGAACGGGCAAAATGTGGAATACTTAAATTCTCTGTGTTGCAAAATATTTGCATTTTGGAATTAAAGTATGATAAATTTCTTGAAAATATTTAAGAACATTCCCTATGAAAAGTGGAAAGGTAGGGAGCCTACCTTGAATTATCTTGAAGTGTGGGGGTGTTTGGCTAAGGTTGCGGTTCCTAAACCTAAAAGGTTGAAAATCGGACCTAAAACTGTGGATTGTGTATTCATTGGTTATGCAGGTTTCTGGTTTATAAATCTGATGTTTCAGATATACATGTTAATACGGTTATTGAGTCAAGGGAAGTTACTTTCCTTGAAGACGTATTTCCGTATAAGAAAATATATGAATCAAGTGGTAATAATGATGATCAGGTTGTGATACCTCAGGATGCTACAACTGATACTGATCCTGTAGAGGATGTAGAAGATGAACCTAGACGTAGCAAGAGGCAAAGGACCGCCACATCCTTTGGACCTGATTTTATGACATATCTATTAGAAAATGAGCCTCGGACGTATAAGGAAGCTATAACGTCCCCGGAAAGACCATTCTGGGAAGAAGCTATCAATAGTGAGATAGAATCTATCTTGTCCAACCACACTTGGGAATTGGTAAATCTTCCTCCTGGCAATGAGCCTTTAGGAAGTAAGTGGGTTTTCAAAAGAAAAAAGAAAGAGAATGGCACTATTGATAAATATAAAGCAAGGCTTGTGGTAAAAGGTTACAGGCAACGTGAAGGTCTCGATTTTTCGATACTGATTCACCGGTTACAAGGATCACATCTATTAGGATGTTGATCGCGGTAGCTGCATTGAATGGATTACAAATACATCAAGTGGATGTTAAGACTGCCTTCTTAAACGGCGACCTGGAAGAAGAGATATATTTAGAACAACCTGAAGGTTTTGTTGTTCCAGGACAAGAACGGAAAGTTTGTCGCTTATTAAAATCCCTTTACGGGTTAAAGCAAGCTCCAAAACAATGGCATGAGAAATTTGACAAAGTTATGTTGTCAAATGAATTTCTAATTAATGAATGTGACATATGTGTCTATGTTTGAAATACTGAAAAAGGTTTTGCCATTGTCTGTCTTTATGTAGACGACATGTTGATCATGGGTAGTAATAATCAAATGATTAATGCTACTAAACAATTACTTAAAAGTAAGTTTGATATGAAAGATATGGGGATAGCAGACGTTATCCTAGGTATTAAAATCCATAGAACATCTACAGGGTTGGCCTTATCACAGGCTCACTATATAGCTAAGGTTCTTGAGAAATTCAAGAGTTTGAATATAACTCCTGTGAGGAACCTGTAGATTCTAATTTTAGTTTATTAAAGAACACTGGTAAAGCTAGTGCGCAAAAGCTATATGCTCAAGTGTTGGGAAGCCTTATGTATGTTATGAACTGCACCAGACCTGATATTGCTTATGCAGTAAGTCTGTTAAGTCGCTTTACCACTGAGTGAACTGAAACACATGACGTACAGTATTAATAATGAGGATTTAAGAAAAAATAAAGGTATGGTATGGTATGGTATCGGAAGTTACCTTATCCTCAGCAGCAAGTAAAGGAAGATTTTTGAGAAGAATCTCAACTCAAGAGGCTCAGAGTCGGGTGCCATCAAGAGGAGAAATGCCTTTGTTCAGTGTCTTTTTTAAGCTGAGCTACAAATACAAATAAAAATACATGTTTTATGGTCGCTGAAACAAAAAGAAAAAAGAAAAAAACGCAATAACACACTTAAAATAAATGGTAGAACCAACGAAATGAAATGAAATGAAATAAAAGCAGAGGCGAAAGAAAGTTCCTTTCCTGTGAGTTGAGGAGCTGCTTGTAGTTGGTAGCTTATCTTGTTGAACAAGATCTTCAACAGTATTGTTATTGTGAGTTGAGCTGAGCTTGATTGAAGAGAAGAGAAGAGAAGAGAAGGGGGCTAGGCTTAGGGTTTTTCTTTGGTGGAGAAGAGAGAGAGAGAGAGAGATAGAGAAGAAAGAGAGGAATGAGTGAGTGTTATTAAATTAAATCCCGCCCAATTTTAGATGAAAAATCTTTGAAAATTGTAAATTGTAAATTTGTGATCTGAGATGAGACTGCATCTGCATGTTTCGGATTATGCATTGAGAGGTGAGAGAGACTAAGAGCAATGGTTGGTTATTTTGATCAGTTTTGTTTTGGCCCAATCCAATCCATCTTTAATTAATTATAATAAAACTTTAAATTATAATATTTGCGCTGAAATCAAATTATTATAGATTACCTGCTAAAAAGCGCGCGCGTGGTCAAGTGTCCAAAGCACATTACATTGATTTGCATTGGAGAGGGCCACACTTGACTTGACAATCAGACACTACACTACACTGAGTAAAAGCAATGCAATGAATGGACTTGGGTCGGGTGTTATTTTCAGCAGCATCATCTTTGTTTTGTTTTGTTTTGGGCCCAATCCAATCCAAATATCCAATCCATCTTTGTTTTGTCACTTACATACATCGAGGAGGGAGGGATTTCTTAATTCTAAATAAATAAATGTTAATTAAAATGCTAATTAATATATCTGATTCTATATCCTATACTATACTACCGTAGAAGGAGAGGAGGGGGGAATAAATTATTATTATTAACTACTCAATGAAAGAATTAAATTATAGAACAGTTTCGGATCTTAAAAAAATTATTTAGAAAGTATCTCATAGACTTTCTTTTACATAGAGGGCCTATAAACTTATAGGCCGACCTATTTTATATTATTTATTTTAAATTAAATAAATAAATTATTATTTTAATGGTTTTGAATAATAAAATTATATTATTTTAATTATTTTCTTTAATTATTGAACGTCTTGTAGGCTTAAACAGGCTAACAAGTCTATGTCAAGACTTTTGTTTTTTAAATATACGTCATGCTAAATTTATAATTTGGGCGTGCACAAGCTAACGAATCTGGCCATGCCTAAAGTATTTTACATGTGTCTGACCTATTTAAGCTAAAGCCTATCTCTATCCAGCCTATTTACACCCCCCTACTTTTAACAATGGTTTTTCGTTGTTGATTAAATGTGAGTACTATAAACATGCTTTTAACGTTGGTTGGCCCGCCCCGCCCCGCCACCAACCCGCCAAAAACGGGACAGGGCGGGTTAACCCGCCATTAAATATGGGTGGGAAAAATGAACTCACCCCGTTTTATGGTGGGTTGGCGGGTCAACCCACCAACCCGTCAATTAAAAAAATAAATAATTAAAATTTGAAAATAAATTATATTTTATTAATTTGTCTAATATTATTTTATTTTATTTCACACTTCTTTTAATTTTTCTCAATCTCAATCTTAAATGTATACTAATATTTGTCAAAACATTCTTTAGGAACTCATTCGTCTCCATATAAAGATAACATTTGTCATAAATAAAATTGTTATTCTTTATTTTTTCTAAGAAGTACTAATGTAAAAAAAAAATTGGATATCACAAAAATTTAATGATAAATGAAATACTACTTAATTGTAAAATATATATATATATATATATATGTAACCCAACGGGTCAACCCGTTTTGACCCACTTCTAGGCGGGGCGGGTTGAAGTGGGTTGGTGGGTTGAAAATCTCAACCCAACTCGTCCCGTTTTGGCGGGTTGACCCGCCGGGCAGTGGCGGAGCCACGTTGTGGCCTACAGTTGCCTTGGCACTGGCTTATTTAGCCACGTTCATTTAGCTACATTTGAAAAGTAGCAAATTCTGTTCAAATTTTTTGAAAATTAGCCACGTTTTGGTCGTAGCCAAAGAACCGTAGCTATTTGGGCACTAGCTGAATTTTTTGGCACTTGCTAACATGTCATGCTGGCTCCGCCACTGCCGTCGTGCTCAACCCATATTGTCACCCCTAAATTTACATATAAAGTAGAGTCATCAAAACAGGCTATCTCTTCCTGTTAGGCCCTAGCTCGCACGAGTTAAGGCAAAAAATCCTACAAATAAAAAAGCCTGCATGAGCCAAAAACTTATATAATCCCACGAGATAGGGCCTGTCCACGAGCCAAAATTTCATATAAGTCAATCATTTGTCATTAATTAAAATTGTGACAGTAGCAAACAGGCATCACCAAAACCTTATCTGAAATTTCCATCCCTGATCCATCTACCGCTCCCAACTTCTACACTATATAATCAACTATAATGGAAAGAACAAAAAATCTTTACGTAATCCTCCAAGACAAGCAATCAATGAGATAAAATAAACCATGTTGTCATATAATTGAATGGAAATTGATTTCTCCGGAGAAACTATTCCCCTATTTCAGACTCATAAAAATGTCTCATCCATCTTTTTTCTTTAATATAATGAGTCCCGTATATTTAATGGGTATGCAGAAGAGGAATAATTTCTTCTGCAACATGAGAAACTAGGAAAACTATTGCCACTTTGTTATTCCTCACTTTAACATAAATTCGTTACATTAATTATGCATTTGCTACTTTAGAGTAATAACCAACAAAATAGCTTTAGGCTTCTTTTCAATGGTATGAGATTCACCATTATTGCCTTTATTTTATTTAGCTGTTGATTTCATTAGCAATTTTCGTCTAACTTCTTTCCTTTGTCATTATTTTCTATCATCCCACCATAGCGGAATGTGGTTGACCCAATTCGCAATTCAACATATAGCTATGAGTTATGAAAGTGCTTGATGAAGTTGAGGTGAAAGTAAAGGATGGGGACAGTGAATTCAGAAAATATCTCTGTCCTTTGCAGAATCTGCATCATCGAAATTCAAAACTTAGATAGAAATATAAACCATCCAAATGGAAAAATAAAAGGACGTTTGAAAAATAAACACCAAAAATGAGAAAGATCATGTGGCAGATAGTAGGGGTGTTAACGGGCCGAGCCGAGCCGAGCTTTGATCTTAACGGGCCAAGCCTGTATTTAAACGTGTCAGACTGGCCTTAGCCTGTTACCTGTTACGAATATAATATTAGCCTGTGGCCTGGTTCGTTTACAAAAAATAAAAGCCTGTCTCAAGCCTGTGGCTTGTTTATTTATTAAAAATAAAAACCTTACATTCCAATTTGTAGCCGTATTCAGCCCATTAATCATGCACTGATATGTATTTTTTTGTAAGAAAATAATAGTTGTTTCTTTTATAATAAAAAAACATTAATATTAAAAAATCAAAATAACAACATCACCTTTACTTTATTTTACGTTGCTTTTCCTTAATTTTCTTCCACATTCTAGATTTTTTACATTAAATTTTCTTCCACATTTCTTAATATTCTAGATTTTTTACACTAGATTTGAACCCCACCAATAAATTTTCTTCCACATTTTACATTAATTTTTCTTCCACGGTCGCTGCCATAAGCATCATTATATGTCGTGGAATCCGCATGGCTTATAAAAATAGATGATGAACATGACTTAGATCGGGGAGAAGAGATAGAGCAGAGACAGAAAACTGAGAAAAGGATGTTGAAATGATTAATATAAAAATATAAAAAATAAATAAATTTAATGTATATTGGCCAGCCTCCAAGGCTTCAAGGCCGGGCTTGGCTATGAAAGCCTGAGGCCTTTTAAATAAAAAAGCTTTTGCATGAGTATAAGTCTGGGCTTAATAATAAAAAAAGACGAGCCGAGCCGAAACGGGCCGGGCCTAAGGCCCCTGATAGGCCCTTGGCCTTATTATCACCCCTAACGGATAGCATAAGTCCCACCACACCTAATAAATAGCCTGCATAGTATACACAGCTAACCTCGTACACATGCATAATTGAAGTGAACTTTCTTCTTTTCCTTTTTTTCCTAAAATACAAGTATTGCTGAGTTTTAAATGCACACCTACACGGTGTCTCATACCCTTTTATAAAAATTAATTGTCATTTTTTTTTGTAAACAATTAATTGTCATTTTAAATTAGATGACTTTTATTTTAGGTCTCTCTGCTTCTAATTATATATTTGTCATCTTCTTACGTCATATATGTTTTTATCAATTAGGTAGAATAATTACTCCTTTTCAAAAAATATAACAACTCTTGTTGATAATTTTTACTAAATCGTCGTGAGTTTGATTCATGTTGATGCTCCTTCGTAGGTCAATTACATGTAAGTACCACTGTAAGCACTTGCTGAAACATGTAAATAGAACAATTTTACCCCCTTTACTCTTGTCCCTTTTATGTAACCCTGCTCAATCATAATTTGAGGCTATATGATCCAAAGAGTTATCTACTCCTCTTATATAACTCAAAAACATTAACATATTGAATAATCTATGGACATTTATACTAGTAATTGACACTTCGGTATCATTCACAAAAATTTTAGAAAGCTAAATTTTCCATCCACATTAGACTCATCAGTCTTTACAAATAATCTTGTTCAATCATTCACAAAAAATGTCGATGTTGATCAGACTAATTATTAACCAAACAAGAACAATAGTGAAAATAAAAGTATAAAAATAGAAAGAATGCATGGTTACGTGACTTGTTGGTTATACAAACTCAAAGAAAATACAAATGAATGGAGGTCAATCTCAGTAGAGAACAAATCTGGGAAGCCAAAGAATTAAATTTGAATCCCATTTACAACTACATAGACAACAAATAATTGGTGTTATCAACTACATAGACAACAAATAATCCGAGTCAATCATTTGTGTAATAATCCGAGTCAATCATTTGTGTAGGATCATAAAGATCAAAGTCAGAATCAAAGTCCAAGTCCAAGTCTTCATTTAAGATTGAGCCTATTGAGCTTAAATTGGTAAGATGTGAAGCATAACTGCCATCCTGGCTTTGGTCAGCCAACCCCTGAAATGGCACAATATTACTTGTTTGCCTAGGACTAATCATCTCACCAGATGAAGAGGATATTTAAAAGGACTGACTTGCTGGGTTGCCTTAGACCTGATTCTTTTCAGTCGAAGTCTTTATTTCTGCAGCAATTAAAAAAACAAATAAAGTTCTATAAATGAAAAACTATGGTTTTATGAAATTAAAGCAGAAAGGAAAAGAAAAAAATACCTGCAGATGGCTGGCCACATGCGCCCTAGTAAGATGCTTCTCAGCCTTCATCAATTGAAGAATTTTTCTAGGTACAACCTCTGCAATCAAAAGAACATACAAATGTGTCAGACTTCATTAACAATAATGCCATGACATCTACTCCAGTGCACTACAGATTAGGAAGAGTATTTGAGAAAGCATTCAAAATAATGTTGAACAAAAAAATACAGCAATTGGAAAAATACAGCAAACATATACTTTTGCAATACAAAAAAAAAACCCAGAGTTTTCACAGGAATGGAAAAAGGCATCATTGTTCCATTTTTGGCAGCGAATGGAAGACACGGTTGGGACCAATTGGGCAGCTTCCAGCTCTTATGAGACCAAATTAATCATGATCGAATTAAGGAAAATTTGAATTTTGATTTGTTCAGTTTTCGAGAGATGCCAAATAAGTATATTAGCTTACTCCAAGGAAAGGATTACTGAAATAGAGGAATACATGGGCAGTGGATTTGTTTGTTATTTGGAAATGCACACTGGTATTAACAACGGATATGCCATTTTTTATTTTGGTGCAGATTCCAATATTATGACAGAAATTATATATCCAAGTGGGGCTGAGACAGATGTTCGAAGAATTATGGTTGGATTCTGGGCAGTGGATGTGAAGACACTTGTGGAAATAAAGTTTGCAAATAGAGGTGATGGAACTAGTTTTCACATTGTAATATTATTAGGATTTGATTGCTATTTCTACACAAAAATATAATAAAAGTATTGCTAAAATAAAGCAGAAACATCAATTGATTAACCAATTGTAGCAATTAATAACAATTAAGATAACAACTACTTTGCATTGTAGAGAAAGAGTGAATAACTTACTGTCAACACCCAAGTCATTAACAGCGGCCACAAAACACCGACCGATGTAGCTCTTCGGTCCAAACAACCCGAGACTGCTTTTGGGTTGATCGGTCCTCTTGGTTAAGACCTTTCTCAAGTTCTACATGAACTTCATCCTCATCTTCTTCCATCTTCTCAGCTTTTTCATCATCTTTATCCTCATCTTCTTCCATCTTCTCAGCTTCATCCTCATCTTCATCTTCTTCCATCTTCTCAGCTTCATCCTCATTTTCATCCTCATCTTCTTTCATCTTCTCAGCTTTTTCATCATCATCATCTTCTTCCATCTCCTCAGCTTCATCCTCATCATCTTCCATCTTTTCAGCTTTTTCATCATCTTCAACATGATGAAAAACCAACATGTTATCATTCCAATCGAAACCAACATCTAAATATTGCGAGAAAAAAAAACGAAACAAAGAAAGAAAGAAACATATATTTAAAAAATAAATAAAATGGAAAACCCACATATCTAAATATATCCAATGTTAGTTTTGTTAAATAAAACACCAACTGAAAAAACTAACAAACTCAACTAGACAAAATCAAAAAACAAAAAAACCAGTTAATAGTCCAGTAATAAGATGTCTGGGCAGACAGAAACAAAAGCACACAATCGAACATCCACTGTATTATCAAGAAAAAAAGAAACGAAATCGAAAGAAAAGAAAAGCAAGAACATAATGGAAAAGCCACACCCTCAATATTGCCAGAATAATAAAGAAAAAGAAAGAAAGAAACATATATTTCATATGGAATTGACAAAAGACAAGCCACACCCTCAATCTCTATTTTCAAGAAAAAAAAAGGAAAGGAAAGAACACAGTCGAATAGGAAAGAAAAACGAAACCAAAAGAAAAGAAAAGCAAGAACATAATGGAAAAGCCACACCCTCAATATTGCCAGAATAATAAAGAAAAAGAAAGAAAGAAACATATATATTTCGTATGGTATTGACAAGCAACTGTTGACAAGCCACACCCTCAAGAAAAGAAAAAAGAAAAGAAAAAAGAACACAGTCGAATATCAGCAAGAAATATCAGCAAGAATATGATGTCTGGGCAGACAGAAACAAAAGCATACAATCGAACATCCACAGTTATCAAGAAAAAGAAAGAAACAAAATCAAAAGAAAAGAAAAGCAAGAACATAATGGAAAAGCCACACCCTCAATATTGCCAGAATAATAAAGAAAAAGAAAGAAAGAAACATATATATTTCGTATGGTATTGACAAGGAACTGTTGACAAGCCACACCCTCAATCTTCTATTTTCAAGAAAAAAAAAGAAACATGCTGTATTTTCAAGAAAAGAAAAAAGAAAAGAAAAACGAAATCAAAAGAAAAGAAAAGCAAGAACATAATGGAAAAGCCACACCCTCAATATTGCCAGAATAATAAAGAAAAAGAAAGAAAGAAACATATATTTCATATGGTATTGACAAGCAACTGTTGACAAGCCACACCCTCAATCTTCTATTTTCAAGAAAAAAAAAAGAAACATACTGTATTTTCAAGAAAAGAAAAAAGAACACAGTCGAATATCAGCAAGAAATATCAGCAAGAAACCCACATACTCAATCTTTTCAAGCAAGAAACATCAGCACATAATCAAACATTTTCAAGAAAAAAAGAAAAGAAAAGAGAAGAAAAGAAAGGGCAGAAGTAACATACCTAGGTATTGACACCTTTGTAGGAGTGTTGCCAAACAATACAGGCTGGTTGGGTCATCATCTACTTGCATCCCATCTCCCATATTCACCAATTCCATTGTCTTGATAAAACAATCCAAGAACAAGAGAAAGAAACAAGCAAGAACAAGAGAAAGAAACTAGGAAACCCAAAGAAACCAAGAAAACTTTAAGAAGGAGTGAAAACAGAGAAAGAAACCCTAAGAAAACCTTAAGAAAACAGAGAAAGAAACCCTAAGAAAACCTTAAGAATAGTGAAAAGAGAGAAAGAAAATTTTTAATTTATATTTTTTGGCGGCAAAACTATGATGACCGTAAGTTATTTCCGTCCCTCTGAAGTTCTAATTTAGCTACTCTTAAAATTTATTATATTTACTAATTTATATTAGCTAATGTATATACATATTAAAAAATATATGTGTGGATGGACAGCTGAGAAATATATATTCTAATTTTAAGGAAATAAAATTCATTTTAATTATTAAAAATATGAGACATGATTGGGTTGAGAAAAAATTCATCACAATATATATATATATATATATATATATATATATATATAATTCATTATAGTTTGACTAATTACTTTGATTAATTTAATAAAAAAACCCGCGATTCACACTAAAATAAATATAATCATAATAATATTTATTAAAAAATTGGCTTTACTAAATGCTAACATCTTTTAAACAAGAGTAACAGAAGAAAGCTTGAGAAGAAGCATTTACAAAGACCTTAATCTAGATGACTTTAAAGAAACTTTGGTTATTGATACCACCATTTAGAAAAAATTCAACAGACGCTTAAACGAGGATTAAAATGCAATGAACATTATTTACCCCCCCCCCCCCCCCCCAAAAAAAAAAAAAAAACAGAAATGCAAAGAAGATTGAGAGAAGACAATCTTAGAGTTCTATTGGTTGTGTCCCTACAATCATAACATAATACAGAATGAAGAAGAGGTACTTACTTACCAGAGAGGTGACTACTTCAGTTGTTTGATGAAATACTTCTGAGGGATCTACACCACAGAACACTGGCAGGACCTTGGTATATTTGGTTCTGCTCCGCTCCATTATTACCTCCTTAAAACATTTCCAGAGAAAATAGTGTTTACTATTTTCTCTGTAAATGTTTTGAGAACACAATAACATAAACACTATTTTGAAACGCCTCATCATTATCATGTAAAAAAACACTAGTTGTTTGTTGGGTGCACATGCAAAGAAGAGAGTGGTTCTGATCTGTAATATAATGGGGTAGGTGGTGGCGGTTTCGGTGAACTGAAGACAATGGATCTATGGAAGTGAAATGAGAGTCCAAAGATAATGTAAAGTGAGAGAGAATGGACAGATCGCAGCAATAAGTTTTTGAGAAAGGTGAAAGAGAGAGACACGTAGAGATAGAAAGGTAGGAAGCGGAAAAGCTCAAGAGAGAAGAGTGGACGCAAAAAAATAAAAGCAAGCTCTCTTGTCAAATCACAACTTTCACATTAGGTGAATGAGGACTGACAAAAGCAATTAATGGCTCTGATCTCTGATCAACAGAACAGTAGTATCTCTCTCCTATTCCCCAAATAAACTTTAATCTCATACTACCATCCTTATAAACAAGAGAATACATCGATATCAGGAGCAAGGGACTCTCTCTGTAGGGAAAAAGCGAAAGACTATGCATGACACCAGAGATTATAAACTACAGAATAGGTGAATGAATGATACAGGGCTACACAGCACAGCTAGATAGTTTTAATATAATAATCAATGGAGTCATAGCAGCAGGGATTTTAACTACAATTGTTTAAAATTAAAAAAAAATGATATACTATTTAATATGTTTAGAATTTAAAAAAAATAATAATAATATTCTTCATCTTCAATCTTTATTAACAATTTGATAATATCACACTATTATTTTTGGAAAGAAAAAAGATTCAAAATTCCATAAGAAGCCAAGTTTTTGAGAAAGGTGAAAGAGAGAGACACGTATAGAAAGGTAGGAAGTGGAAAAGCCTAGGAGAGATGCAAGGAACCAAATAAAGCTCTCTTGTCAAATCACAAATTAGGTGCTCTGAGGATCTGACTCTGATCTCTGATCAACAGAACAGTAGTCTAGCATCTCTCCTATTCCCCAAATAAAGTAACACAAACAGCGCAATTAAACTTCAATCTTATTAAGAAATTTTTCAAATTCATTTATTTATTTATTTTCTTCTCTTTAAATTAATCACACACTAAACTTAAACAACTATTAATTAACCTCCTCTTATATACATGCATGTTTTTAAAATCAGAGGCAAAAAGTAATAATACTGAGTGAACCGAAACAGAGCTTCTAAGATTCATTCAGTTATATATAAGAAACTTAACACTACAAACAAAAGTAATAATACAGACAGATACAATGAATGAACCATCATAGAGCACAAACAAATATACATACATGACACGTACAGTATTAATAATGAGGATTTAAGAAAAAATAAAGGTATGGCATGGTATGGAGGGGAAGTTACCTTATCCTCAGCATTCAGCAGCAAGTAAAGGAAGATTATTGAGAAGAATCTCAACTCAAGAGGCTCAGTGTCGGGGGCCATCAAGAGGACTAGCTCAGAAATGCCTCTGTTCAGTGTCTTTTTTGAGCTGAGCTACAAATACAAAAAGAAATACATGTTTTATGGTCGCTGAAACAAAAAAAAAGAAAGAAAAAAAACGCAATAACACACTTAAAATAAATGGAAGAACCAATGAAATGAAATGAAAGCAGAGGCGAAAGAAAGTTCCTTTCCTGTGAGTTGAGCTGCTGCTTGTAGTTGGTAGCTTATCTTGTTGAACAAGATCTTCAACAGTATTGTTATTGTGAGTTGAGCTGAGCATCGGCCAAAGGTAACCACCATTTTTGTGATTTGATTGAAAAAAAGAAAGAAAACTTGAAGAAGAACATTCATTCAAGTCAGATTCAATGAATCGTTTGTTTAGAAGGAAGAGAAGATAACAAAAAGAAAAGAACACTATCATTTTTTGGAAACAAAAAAAGCTTCAAAATTCCCTAAGAAGCCAAGATTTTGAGAAAGTGAAAGAGAGAGACAAGTAGAGAGAGAGAGAAAGGTAGGAGCTCAGGAGAGAAGCAAGGAAGCAAAAAAAAGAAGAAGTGCGCAATTAATAACCAATAAAGCTCTCTTGTCAAATCACAACATTAGGTGCTCTGAGGATCTGACTCTGATCTTCGATCAACAGAACAGTAGTCTAGCATCTCTCCTATTTCCTAAATAAAGTAACACAAACAGCGCAATTAAACTTCAATCTTATTAAGAAATTTTTCAAATCCATTTTTTTATTTATTTTCTTCTCTTTAAATTATGTTGGAATTTCTATATATATATATATATATATATATAATTGTATAGTCAATCTATTGGTTATGAATAAGAAGTTTGGTAGTGAAAAGGTGTGCCTTTTCGTCGACAAACAGATGTATCCTTTCATCCTAGACGATGTGTTGTTTCATCCTAATGGACATGTTGTTTCATCCTAACAGACATGTTGTTTCATCCTTGAATGGGTGTCTTTTCGTGTTGAACGAATGTGTCTTTTCGTGTCGAACGAATGTGTCTTTTCGTGTCCAACGGATGTGTTGTTTCGTCATCGAATAGGTGCCTTTTGGAACGTGACTTTACGTTGTCTATAAATAGACACTGACACCTTCATAAAATGGATCCAATTTTTCTGCACTGAAACTCTGCCGGAATTTTTCTCCTTCCGGTTTTGCATGTTCCTTTTCATACTCCGGTGTAGTTTCCTCTGGCATTTTGTTGTGTTCGTTTGGGCTGTTGACTGGTAGTGCCGCCACTCTTCAAACGAAATCCGTTCTATCCTGGGAGACAAGTGTCCATCTATCTTAGGCATCAGCGAGGGGACAAATTGTCTTAAGGAGACACGTTCTGTGGGCTCGAATTTTATCCTTCTAATTTTGCATATCTGATTCATCATTCTGTCTTTCTCTAATACCTGACAAGTAAGTCTGTTTTTTTAATTGTTTATAATTGCACAGTGATAATTCTGATCATCTACCTCCTCCTCTGCTTTATACATGGGTTCAAACCTCTCAGTGATTTAACATCACCCACTGTCTTCAATAACAATCTTAAGACAATTGAATGCCAATAAATGCATAACATTTCACACATAATAATTAATATAACAAAATATTCATGTCATAAGTATTTCTCATTTATCATACTATACCATTAAATGACATCAAATTTCACTGCATTTCTCATTGAACCAGCATCAAAATAAGCACATCAAACCAAAAGGTCATATATCAATTTTTGGTACCATGCTTATAAATATATAAAGCCATTTCACAAAAGACTTAATATAATTGGAAAGACCATCAACCATCAAACCGGATTCGTCACATGGCATGGTTGTCTTACACGAAACAATTCTTTTAGAATAAAGGCATGCATATAATTAGTCATATATATACAATCAAAGGCCACAAACCCAAAATTATATGTAGGCATTAATTCAAAAATCATAACCAATCAATGGAAACCTTTCAATTTTTCATTATGGTCTTCTGTAATTTTAATTCAAGTGCCTCAATATACAAAGCATCGATATGTTTACTTCCATGAATTTCACTCATGGTTTCAAAAATCATATATTCAACAACAATAAACTGGAAAGAAAGACCGTAACAGTGCATTAAAACTACAAAGGCTATTCAAAACCATTATGAACACGAAGATCGAGAAACCCAATGTGAAGCACTTTCACAATTCATGATTACAAAA
>NW_026895254.1:52500-148272 GCF_033153095.1 Gastrolobium bilobum | reverse complement strand
TACATTCACTGGAGGTGGAATTTTTGCTATGGCTTCCACTTTGGCTTGATCCACTTCTAGTCCTTTTTTGGAAATCTTATGTCCTAGGACTATTCCTTCCTTCACCATGAAGTGGCATTTTTCCCAATTAAGCACTAAGTTAGAGGACAGGCATCTTTGGAGGTCTTCTTCTAAGTTGCCCAAGCAGTGGTCATATGACGTTCCCAGTACTGAGAAGTCATCCATAAAAACTTCTACTCCTTCACCTATTAAATCAGAAAAAATAGAGAACATACACCTCTGGAACATTGCTGGTGCATTACATAACCCGAAGAGCATCCTTCTGAAAGCGAACGTTTCGTATGGGCAAGTGAAGGTGGTTTTATGTTGATCTTCTGGTGCTAGAGCAATCTGATTATATCCCAAATATCCATCAAGGAAGCAGAAGTATTCCTTACCTGCTAGATGATCCAACATCTGATCTGTGAAAGGGAGTGGGAAGTGGTCCTTCCTGGTGGCATTATTGAGCTTCCTGTAATCTTGGCAAATTCTCCATCTTGTAACTTTTCTTACAGGTATTAGCTCATTTTTCTCATTTACTTCCACTATTATGCCTCCCTTTTTGGGAACGCATTGGACAAGACTTACCCAACTGCTATCAGATATTGGATATATAATTCTTGCGTCTAGCCATTTAATGACTTCCTTCCTTACCACTTCCTTCATTATAGGGTTCAATCTCCTTTGGTGTTCCATTGAAAAACTGTTAGGGTCAGTCAATAATATTTTATGCATACAAAACGAAGGACTGATACCTTTGAGATCCGCTATGGTCCAGCCGATAGCTCCTTGGTACTTCTTTAGTTTGTTAAGCAGCAATTCTTCTTGCTCCTTGGTGAGAAAGGAGGAAATGATCACAGGAAGGGTGTCAATGTTTCCCACATATGCATACTTCAAGTGTTGGGGAAGAGGTTTCAGTTCTAGGTCAGGAGGTTTTTCTGAGGAAGGTCTTTTGAGTTATTTTTCCTTTTCAGTTCTTATCAAAGGTTCAGGTCTTCTTTCTTGCAGATAGCAACTTTGCTTCCTTTTTTGTGGACCTCCTTCTTCTTCCTCACATTCTTCCCCTTCTGTTTCTCTGTTGAACTGGTTGTCTAACAATGTTAGGGCAAAACATTCCTCCAGATCTTCATCTTCATCTTGGAATTTCATTGCCTTGACGATATTGAATTTGATTTCATCATCATGAACTCTCATGGTTAGCTCCCCTTTTGTACATTGATTACTGCTCCTCCAGTTGCTAGGAACGGTCTACCCAGAATGATGGGAACGTCAATATCAGCTTCATAATCCAAGATGATGAAATCAGCGGGCAAGATAAATTTGTCTACTTTGACAAGCAAGTCTTCAATCTTCCCTTCTGGCTTGACAATGGATCTGTCTGCCATTTGTAAAGTTACCGTGGTTGGTTCAGCTGGTCCAGTGGATAATTGTTTGAAGATTGATAGAGGCATGAGACTGATTCTTTCCCCTAAATCACACAAGGCCTTCCCTTGGTATGTATTTCCTATAATGCAAGGAATGGTGAAGCTTTCTGGATCTTGAAGCTTAGGTGGAAGTTTGCCCAAATACTGGAAACTTTCTTGTGTCGTATATTCTGTTATCCCTCTTTTTTTTAGAGAACGTCTTTCATGAATTTTACGTACCTGGGTATTTGCTCTAGTGCGTCCACGAGAGGGATGTTGATGTGGAGTTGTTTTAAAATGTCCAGGAACTTTCCAAACTGCTTATCATCTTGTTGCTTCTTTGTTCTCTGAGGGAATGGAATTTTTGTTGGTATTTGCCTGCTTTGGGTTGGGCTAATTAGTGGACTCTTGTCCACCTGGTCTTCTTTGGTGTTGGTTTCATTCTCCGGTTCTGGATTCTTCTCATCAGTGGCTGTTGTTGCTGTTGTGCTTTTGGGGTTGTGTCAGATGCTTTGGTCTGTTCCTTTTCTTTTGAAGGAGGGGTGGCTTGTGTAGTGGCTTTCCCATTTCTCAAGGTAACAGCTTTGATTTGCTCTGAAAGGGAGTTGGGTAGGGTAAGTACTTCCTTTGGTGAGGTTGTTGAGGGAACGTCAGAGTCCCCTGGTGATGGTCTTGATGTTCTTGTCTGGAGATTTGTAGCAATCTGTCCCAGATGGGACTCAATGTTCCTAACCACTGCATTATTCCTGGTGACATATTCTTTGACATAGCTTTCCAAAGTGTTGATGTGTTTGTCATCTCTGTGGAACGGAACGTAATTGTTCCTCCATGGTTCAAACATTCCACTGCTGCTGCCTTGCCGATGCTGCTGTTGTTGAGTATTGTATGGTCTGTGGTTCATGGGTGGCCTCCATTGGCGGTTATGGTTCTGATCTTTGGTGATAGTTCCTCCAGGAATGGAATTGGTATTGCGTCCTGCTTGTTGATTGTCTCTGGTGAAGTTCCTGTTGCCAAAATTTTTTGCATAACACACCAATGCAATGGATGGGCAATCTGTTGAGTCATGAAGGTCACCACAGGCTGAGCATGGTTCTGTTCCAGCTGTTGTGAGTTGTAAGACTTCCATCCTTGGTGCTTCTTGGTTAGCTTCCAGGTTCTTTACATCATTCATGAGTGAGGCTAGCTGGGCTTCCATGGCAGTTTGTTTATCCAGTTCTAGCATGCCTGGCTTCCTTACTAGGTTCACTCTGTCTATTGGCAATTGGAGACATCTTTCAGCAGTTCCTTCTATGATTTCATACCTTGATTCAAGTGTTCCTATAAAAAAATATCCTCATGCAGCAAGATCTAAATGAGATTGAGAAGTATGGTCAAGTCCCTTATAAAACGATTGTAACACTCCCCAACTCTCTACCCCATGGTTTAGACATTTCCTGATGATGTCCTTGTATCTCTCCCATGCCTTATATATATTCTCTCCGTAAAACATTCCGAAGTTAGAGATTTCTGCTCTAACATCAGCTTGTCGAGACATGGGGAGAAACCTCTCTATGAGTTTATTAGAGAGCTCTTCCCATGTGTGGATTGATCCAGGGGTGAGAGTTTTCATCCATGTTTTTGCTTTTAAGCCCAAGGAGTGAGGGAACAACCTCATTCTGATGATTTCTTCTGTCACACCCTCAGCTTTGAAATTATCACAAATATCTTGGAATGTGGTGAGGTGTGTGTAAGGATCTTCTGCAGAGAGCCCATTGAAGATCCCTGCTTCCCTAATCATGTGAAACATGATAGGTTTCAGTTCAACATTGGGTGCTACAGGAGGGAAGATGACTCCCCTGTCTGGTCTGTTCCTGAAAGGAGCAGCTAAAGTTCTAAAATTTTGTTCAGGAGGAATATCTCCATTATAGTTATGATCAGCCATGTTTTCAAGAATTTCTTCCCTGAGATTCCTTCTTTTTCTATGAAGAGTACATTCTGGTTCAGGATCAAAGGGAAACTCAGGTACTTCACTGGATTGGTTAGAGTCTGTTTCTGACTCTTCACTCATAAACCATAAACACAAACTATATATATAGCAGATTTAGTGAAAATAAAATAAAAGTAAAGTCAAATATACAGGGTATGTACTAAAAACAGTAAATAAGAACAAAATTTAGTGTTGTTATCCCCGGCAACGCGCCAAAAACTTGTTGGGTGGTTTGCTGATGGTGAAAAAAGATAAGTTCTAATGGGGGGACGTTCCTCTGTTCTAAACAGAACACAGATTCGCTCCCTTACTTCCAACTCAAGTGCGCAAGTGCACGCATCAAGTAATAAAGGGTGTATTAAGGCCCAGATTATCGTTCCCACGAGGATAGAACTCTAGATATTGTCTTATACTGTTTTATAAAGAATGAAAATGAAAAGAAAAGTTGGTGAATGAACTGTCTGGTCAAACGTTCCTTACTGTCTTGACAACGTTCCTCAGGAACAGTAAGTTTAATCTGATGACAAACAATTGCTCGCTGCGTTATGTATGTGATCCTTCCTGATTAGAAGAAAGTGAGATAATATTCATTGGAGTTCGATAGATAACAGCTTAAAATAAACTATAAATATTTAAACAAAAATAACTATAATTAAGAGACAACAAGTGGATGGTTTTAAAATAGTTTAACAGAAGAAACAGATTCACTGCTCCATTCTTAAATAGCTATTTTCGCTACTCAAGACCTAACACTTTTTGGCTTTGTCCCAGTTTCTTATCTGCCAACTCTGATTCCTCAGCTCATGGACTAGATGGCTCACAAGTTTTCATATTCCTATGGCTTCCTTGACTCCAATAGGTACTTAGTACAGAACCTTAAAATGGACGAGTTGGCCCCTTATTCCTAAGGTGACCAGTAGTGTTTTTGCCATGACACTACCTTCCCCCAATGGCTAAGCTGTCTGAAATCCCTTCCTTATGGAAGTTCCTTTCTCAGTATGTGTTCAATTTACATTGATACACAATGAATATAGCTTACTTAGCCAAAGAAATACAAAAAGCTTCAGTCAAGAGTTTTGAAAATAGTTCTTTAAGAGTTTTGCAGTTTATCCGTCCCACAGATAGTTCAACCCATGGCTGATATTTGAAACATAATTATTCCAATCTGAAATCCCATAAACTCGAGATTCAGCTTAGAGATAACGAATGGACGAGAAGAAGAAACACTTATATTAAATTAAAAGATAATTTACACAAAAACAGAAAATGGAGAAGGATGGTTTGATGCTCGTGAGGAGTCTTAAGGGTTGATACAAAGAAGAGAAGAGGGGTTGTCACTTAGTTACAGTTACAACTTAAATAAAACTGAGCTACTACTACTACTAAGTGATCGTCTTCCTTTAGGACTTCAATCCCTCCAGAATTCGATGATGTTTTTGTGTGTGGGACGTCTTATTTATAGGGAGAAGAGGAATGGCAGTCTTGTAATTCCTTTAGAGCTGGGTTCTTGCGTGAAGGGACGTGGCGGTGGCAATAGAGTGTAGAAGATGTGCAAATTGCTGGATGGGACAGTGTTTGTTGATGATTAGCCGTTCTTTGCAGTTCTTCTCATGCCTTGCTTTCTTCTTTGGCCAATGAGAACTCTTGATTCTCTGCTCTTCACTTTTCCTGGGGCTTAGTTGGTGCACCGCCTCTGCTTTTCGAAGACTTTGTATCCATGTTTCCTGCAAAATGTACCGAGGCATTAAATGAGTGGAGCAGGTGCATTAAATGCTTCTCAATCCGTTCCCCTTTTAATATATTTTAAGGAATACGTCACCATACGTTCCCCCACTGTGTTTTTGTCACAAATGTGTAAAACAAGAGATTTTCATGCTGAAGTTGTGCATCAGATGAGGGAACGTGCGGTATTTTGCCATCAAAATGGGCCTATATCGGAATGAATTTACGTCCCATCAGTCATCAACAAAAAACAAGTGAGAAATAGGTTGACCATCTCGCCTAAGCTTGATAGGTGCCATTTCTTGTACTAGATTGTAGTCTGGATCAAGTGGGCAAGGAGTTCCACCCACAGGACAAAGAGGTATGGGGAAATAGGGTCTCCTTGTCTAATCCCACGACTAGGTTGAAAATCAGAGGTAGTCTTTCTATTCCACAAGAGATTCATAGATGAAGAGGGCACACACTGATTAACCATATTAATCATTGATTAGGGAAGGCCAATCTCACACAAGGTATCATGGATAAAGCTCCAGCTGAGACGATCATAGGCTTTATCCAAGTCTATTTTAACGGTCATCCGACCAATTTTCTCCCTCTTGGTTCTCATCGAATGGATAATCTCTTGGGAGATAATGACAATATCAGTACTATGCCTCCCATAGACAAAACTACACTGGTTTGGGACATCAACCTAGGTATTTCCTTCTTCAAATTGTGCACAATAAGTTTTGTGATGATTTTGTACACAAAATTACCTAAACTTGTGGGGCAAAAATGCTTCATAGTTTCAAGGGAATCACACTTAGGAATAAGGCAGATGTAGATCTGATTAACCCTCCTCATGCTAGAAGGATTGATGAAAATCTCTTTCTCAAGATCACATTCTGAAAGTACGATAATTTCCCATTGGGATTGGAAAATAGCAGCAGTTAAACCATCAGGGCCTGGAGACTTAAATTTTCCCATAGAGAAAATCACACTCCTAATCTCTTCACAAGAGGTATGTTTCCCTAACATACAAAGGTCCTGGTCACTTAAAGAAGGAAACATACCTATGGTAGGCAGTCTTTGTCTTTGAGCCACATCTTCATGGTACAACTTTTCATAGTAGGAAGACGCCAATCGAATAAGGTCTTTCTCCTCTGTGACCCAGTTACCCCCATTATCCACCAAAGCTTCGATCCTATTTCTTCTTCGTTTAGCCATCGTATCCATGTGAAAATACCTTTATCTCCTAATTTGATCCAATTGCAGCGAGACCGTTGGAACTATTCCAACTCTTAACGAACCAGGATTGATTCAAAATGGTGCCAAAGCTCTCTTTCTAATCTAACCAAGCTATTGTTGTACTGTAAATTAAGCTTACGATCTATTCTATTCGGCCTAGTGTTCAAATGATTCTTTTTTCTAGCTTGGGCCCTAAAAGAGGCAACATGCCATTGAGAAGTTTCAACTGTGAAATCCCTAGAGGCTAAAATCCAATCCTTGTTCATGGGCTAGCAATTTTTGACAATGGACACAAATTCTGCAGAAGTTAGCCAAGCAAAAGGGCTTCTTTTCTCTAGTATTCAAGCAAGACTGACCATCTGTGATCAACAAAGGCCTATGATCCAAACTAAAAAAAGGAAGATGGTTAAAAAAATATTGGGCCAAGATAAGCTCCAGGCCTCATTAGCAGTGGCCTTGTCCAATCTTTCCTCCAGTTTCCCCCTTCTCCAAGTAAAGTTTAGGCCTTTAAACCCAATATCATCAAGCTCACAGCCTTGCAAACACATACGCATCTCTTGCATAATACTCTAGCACACCTGAGCTTCATCCCTCTTTTCATGGTCATGGAGAACAGAATTAAAATCGCACAAAGCCACCCACGATTCACCATCAACGGAGCAATTTGTTGGAGGCCTTGCCAAAGACTGCAATGCTCAGATTTCCTCGGACTACCATATATGAATGTAACTAAATCAATCTTCCCAAAATCCATATACTGGATTTTCGTATGAATAAATTGATGAGTAGAATAAAGGACTTCCACCTTAGCTTCATTGTCATCCCACAATACCCAGATTCCCCCAGGGAATCCCACTGCATCTTGGATATAAGATTTGTTAAAACCAAACTTCTTAACCACCTATCTGGCTCTATCACCACTAACCTTAGTTTCCAGCAAGGCTATGACTTGGATTTTGAATCTACATTTCATATCACGAACAAGGAGAGGAAGGCTCCTCTTCCCTACCCCTCCATAATCCCAGGAACCAATAAAATGGAAAACAAATCAAAGAAAATGGTACAAAAGAACGAGTTCTGTGGATTCGTTGCTTTATGATCAGAGAAAGGGAAGAGCCTCCCATAATCGCCAGTGCTTTATTTAAAGCTTCCTCATCTTGATCTTTATATGCAAATCGCATCATGTTTAATATGTCTTCTTCTTTTTCCTTCATAGAGATCCTATCCACCTCCATAACATGAGCTTAGCCCTCTGTTATATGGATTTTGCTTTTAGGGATAGTCGACGAAGGTGAAGAGTTATTGACTTTGTCCCTAGTACCCATGTTCGTGCAAGTTTCGATACAAGTCTGCATGGCATCAGGCCCATCAATGGGTTTTATTCCTTCTCTGACATTCTCATACTTTGTCCTGTTCCCCACAGCTCCCAATGCATTGGTTTTCGGCTATCACTCTGTTACCTTACCACCCAAAGTCAACTTCTTTTCAAATCTTGTTACCTTTCCTTGTCATAGCCTTTCTCATTTCTTCTCTAGCTGCTTAGCTACTTCCTGAGGCAGTAGCAGTGCTCTAATTCCTCATCCTTGACCCAGTTCTTCCAACGATAGTTATTGGATTTTGAATTTGACCGTTGGTTCTTGTCCCACCAGGGTGGTCCATTGATGTTTGCCCATTCACGCCCTCTAACTAGTCCACTAGAACTGCTTTCATCTTCCCCCCTTCATTGGCCTTTGGACTACCATCCATCATCCAAATGCTTCATCATCACATTTCTTAGGCTGAGGAGGTGGTCTAGAACCTTGATGGGACAAATTTTTCATTCCCATCCACTTCATTTACATTGCGAACACCAATTGTCCCGCCCCTTTTACGTGTTTTGCCTTTAATTTTAGCATCATTGTCAATAAATTGCTAGAGTTTGGAGGGAACGTTTTTTCAGCATGAAAAGAAAAGAAAAGAGTAAAGAAAGGAGATAAGACACAAAAGAGGACTAGTCTTGCTTTTACTTTTACTGGCTTCACTAACACTATATTTACTTTAGCAGCGTGCAGAGCAGAAAAGGACAAACCCGCAGCTAGAATAGTGGCACGCGATAACAAAGCATGGAATGACTCTGAAAAGTGCGCAGCAGGGCAGCATAAAAAGACAACTGACATAACAAAAAAAAACTGTTGCAAACCTGAAAAGCAACGGATCAACCTTAAGAATCGGTGAACAAAGACAAATCAACCATATCTCCATCACTACTGGAATAAATGACCATCTTCTGATGAGAAACAACTTCAATCCAACGGTGCAGAGAACGACAAGAGGAAAACCAAAATTGTATCATTGTCTTCCCCAGCCTATAAATAGAAGATCAAGAAAAAGATGAAAGGAGGTGGGGGACAGTGAGCAGCTTTCTGGTTACTGAGCATATTGCAAGAAGGGTCTTGACAGTAGAACAATACCCTTATATTTCCCCCCCATTAAGTCTCCGCACAAGCAAAAATATCACAGTTCTCCACTTTAGATTTTTCCATGTTGTTTTGAGTCGTTATTTTCATAGTGATTGAGTCTATATTTGCTTTCCTCTCTTCCTCATCTTCATCAATTTGGATTTCATGTCTTGAAAATTCAAGTTGATAAGATTTCGTATGCATTTTCAGCCATGCTGTTATACATGAGCTAACTTTCTTTTGGAATAGAAACTTATGAAACAGTTATATTACTATGTTTTGAATCTTTTGCATTTAATCTTGAGGAGGGATATTCTTACTACCAAAATCTTCTACTACCAACTCACTACCTATCTAATAACCATTGGATCAACATTTTTTCTTTTTTCAAAAACTTTTTAACATTCTCTCTCTTTGATTCAATGGTGATTAGATAGGTAGTAAGTTAGTAGTAAAAAAATTTGGTAGTAAGAATATCCTTCCTCTTTAATCTTTTGGATTTTTACTTTTAAGTGTTTTAATATCTTGTGTCAATGGAAATTGAACATGACTGAGAAAGGAACTTCCTTAAGCAAGGGATTTCAGACTGCTTAAAAGTGAGAGGAAAGTGAGGTGTGAAAACATTTTCACTGGTTGCCTTAGGAATAAGGAACCCCCTCGTTCCCTCATGGTTCTGCATCAATTCATTGTTAGGAACAAGTGAGCAATAGGAATATGGAATCTTGTAAACCAAGTAGCCCATGAGTTGAGGAATCAGAGTTGGCATTCAAGAAACCAGAACAAGTCTTGAGATGCGGTCTTGAGCCTAGATCACAGGTCAATATATCAGTGGATCAGTGGTACTATTCCCTTTCTATATCCATCGTTTCCTTTACACTCCATAGTATTGTCTCTTTTGTCATTACTCTTTCCAGTTGCTCAGTCCTCTTATTTTGTTTACTTTTGACCTACACACCAAAAGCCAAATTATTCCTATGGCTTGTCATTCTTGCTTTTGTTAGGAAGGGATAGGTACATAACGATGCGAGAACTTTATAGGTTTCTGCCCACCTTCAAGGTTTTTCCAAACAAGTTCCCAATCTTCCATAGATGGTGGGAAGAGTAAAACTCTATAGGTAAACCAGGGATATGTAGCCAAACTACAATCTTCTTGACAGTTTCATCATACGGATTGAAATAGGGCCTCCATCACTGTACCATAACATAATGTCCAGCCACAAACCAAGAACACTCACGTAATATGTGATTATAATCATGATGGCTATGAAGTTTTAGTAGAATGTATTTGTTGTCCAGTTCAATATTTTCATATGCACCCGATAGATTCCACATTTTAATCAGTCTTGCCAATAAAACTTTGATCCTATTTTCTTGCCCAAAAGCTTGATAATGAAGGTTGTTCTTCATTTCTTACAATCCATTTTGTGGTCTGCTTTCGAGAACCGGTAAGTAGGATAAAGAGGGTCTTCATTTTCCTCTTAAATATCCTCCTCTAACAAGTCATCCTCTTCCTCTTCTCTTCTCCAAATAGTCATCCAGTTTTCATCCTCGAATACATTCCCCTCTCCATTGTAAGATACTACTTTACCACGCGAGCCTATAACTGCTCTCTTGAAATCTAGCTTCAATCCTTGAGGCCCAGACTAAGTCTCTTCCTCGGTATCCAACTCCTTCTACTGCATAGACTCATCCATATTGGCATCATCTAATGTAGTACCTTTTGGCTTCTTGATACTATGTTCCTTTAGGTCATCTTCTTCAAGGGATGGGCCTTCTTCAGGTCTCTCTCTACGTTCTCTTTCCACGTTCTTCTTGAAATGGAACATCTCTCTACAAGTAAAAGATTTTCACTTTGCTCACTGATATTATTTTGCTTACTGATACTATGCTTGCTGGTGCTAGTGTTAGACCAAGTTGGAAATAGGATGTCCTCATCAAGTGGCAATTTCCCTCTCCTGGATGGGTGAAAATTAACACATACAGAGCCTGTAAATGGGACACTAGAAGGATTGGCTATGGTGGTGTCATGCAAGGGAGAAACGGTAGATGGATGGTAGGTTTCTCTAAGAATCTCGATAGAGGTAATTCTCTAGTTGCTGAGCTGTGGGGTGCGCTTGTTGGGCTCGATTTAACTTGGGAAAGGGGTTTTAGAAATGTATGGCTTGAAGAGGACTCTTCTACCATGATGGACCTTCTGCTTAAGGGTTGTGAACCTCGCAAGCCTTACTTTAACTTGGTTTCTAAAATTTAATCCTTTATTAATAGACTCTGGACTATTAAGATCTCCCATACGTATAGGGAAGGCAATATGGTTGCGGACTGGATGGCTAATCTTTCTTTATCCCAAGATTGGGACATTGTTATTTTCGAAGAGCCCCCTACTGGTTGTGGCTCCCTTGTGCAGCAAGACCTTATGGGTGTTTCATCACCTAGATTTGTTAGCTTGTAGTTTTTTCTTTCCCTCTGCTTTCGGGAAAAAAAACGTAGTACACTTTAATCATATACTTGAATATCTCTGTTCAAAATATACAACAATAGCAATACCAACTTTGTATCATCTTTTTATCAAAGTTCTTTTACATATGTGTGCTTCTGGTGCCCTCAAGTGACTGGGCGCTATAAAATTCTCTAGGATAGTATGTGCATGAGAAAATACTCATCAACTATATTTCAATACAAATATGTCTATGAACACCTTATGATATATAGTCATGTTAATATGTAACAACATAAATTGTAGAAAAATGAATTATTAAAATATAAATTGTTAAATTATAAATTAGTAAATATATATATATATAAGTATATAATTATTTAGTACGGAAATATAAATTGCAAAAATGTAAATTGCTAAAGTATACATTGCAAAAATATAAACTGCTGAAATAAATAACATAAAATAAATTGGAACTCAGTATCCATTGAGACAAGTTAGAGGAAGAAGAGAAAAAGCAAAATAAATAACAAAGTAACTCTTCCATAGATTTTATATTTTAAAGAAATAAAGACGTTATCCTCACGTTATTATTCACTTTTATCTTTCCTTGTAAATGTAATCTCTTACTCTCAATTCTTTTTTCTTCCCCTCCATCTCACCAAGTAGAGTTTCCTTCAAAATTCGCTCTTCTTCTCCTCATGTAGAGTTTCTTTCAAAATTTATTTTCCTTATCCTCTTTCCTCCAAAATATTCACTCATTTTCCTCAAGTAGAATTTACTCCAAAATCTATTGTTCCTATCCTCAAATATTGTTTCCCCCAAAATTCTCTCTCATTCTCTCTTTGATTCTCACTTCATTTTTTGAAGCAATGGTTAATGGCTCCTTTAACTTCTATTTATAGGAAAAATATCACCAAGCCAATGGTAAATATAATATTGTAATAGTAAAATATTATTTACCTAATAATCATTAAAGAAAATATTCACATGGGGAATGTCTTGGATATTTCTTTATTAATAATTTACAATCATCATATGTTTCTTTTTTTTTTCTTTTTTTGGTAAGCTATCATCATATGTTTCTTAATTGGAATGTAGTTTGTAATAATATATTGTGTGTATTATATTTCTTGTAATGTTGTTTATAATAATTTACAATTATATTATGTTTCTTTTAATGTTGTTTATAATAGTTTACAATTATATTATGTTTCTTGGAGTATTGTTTATGGTAGAATTATAATAGTTGGAGTTGGTTTATGATTGAATTATAATTTTTGTAGTTTTTTTATAATATTAATAATTTATTATTATTATTATTATTATTATTATTATTATTAAAAAGTGGGGGAGTTACGATTGTCATTTGTCTTGATGGATTTTGCCATTGGAAACTTGTTGACTTGTCCTTCTAGACTTTTTTATTATTATTGTTGTAAGTTTTTTTTTTGGTAAACATTAACACTTTTGAGGTCTTCTTTCTAAATTTATTTGTTATCATCAAAACTCTTGGTTCATGTTGGATCTTTATATTATGAGTACATTGGTTTCACACATTGAACAAGCACCATGTATCACCTATTTTTTGTCCTAATCATTTATCACTTTGATAATACGTAAGAAAAAATAGGACTTATAAAAAAGTAGAATAATAAAATTAATAAAGGATAATTAAAATAATTTTAGGAAAAAAAAACACTAGCTTAATCGATAATCATGATGAATGACGCAAGATGCTAGCACGTTCCTACTTTTTTAATCGTGCCACAAGCCAATTTCGGACCTGACCGGTGCACATGCTAAACCTTTACATGATTAGCCCTGCAAGCCTGATTTTTCTAACAAAATACAACTAGATTTACCAATACCCTGAGTTATGGAACCATATAAGGGGTACATTGATTGACAAGTCCAACAAGGATAATCTAAAATTTAAATCAAACATAACTATGAAAAGATATCCATCAAGGATACCAATCTTAATACGACAGCATGGCAAACAGACCTGAGCCCTTATCAGAGGCACCAAAGATCCACAATTTACTATCCACAGGTAAACCTTATAAATAAGAGATAAAACCTAGAGGTACGTTACGCTCTCTCTCTTACTGTTATACTGTCACTGTGTGCACACATCCCCTTTTGACAAAGCCATTATAGTTCTATTGTGTACAGTGATTTGCTTGATTCAAAGGTATCTCTTCCATAGATATCCTGGAGATGACACTAGATCCAAGATCAACATACTAGTCCATTGTGCTAGATATCTCTGTCTCCAAGACATAACAACTTGCTTGTAGAAATAATAGAATGAAACTATTAAAGTTTTATACATATTCCTCGCTAGTGATCACAAATGACTCATATTTTTATCATAAACTAACGGCATTTTAGATTAATCATATTCTAATTTCTGTCCACCTCCCCAAACCCTTTTTCCCTCCTTTATCTTGAGGTTAATTTCTTTTCTCTCTCTGTATCCAAACCAATGTAATTTAATTCGATCACTATCAGATTCATGTTGGGGCAACTCTCCTAACACATCTCTTTTTTCATTTTGGAAAAGTTAAGAATTAAGTCTCTTAATTGATCAACCAAATGTATGCTAAGAAATTGATCATACACTTCACGTAAATAATTATAATTTAGCTACTTATGAAAATAATTAATCATTTAAAATAAGTAATAATTATTCGTTAGTTTTTTTTCTTAAATTCTAAACTTTATTTATTATTTTTATTATTCATTTCGTGAAAATAGTTAACTACGCAATAATAAGTGTATTTATTTTCAAATTTGTTACAAACTTTTTTATCTTTATATTGAAAATTTTATTTATAATTGTTTATTATTTGATGTGATTAATTGGTGATACAAAGCAATATATAGAAATAGAAACTATTAGACATTAAATCAAAAGTGTTAACAAATTTCTTCTAAACTTCTTTTGTCTTTATATCATAACTTTTTTTATAACTCTTTAACTTCTAAATTCCAGAGAATGGTAGGAAGAATATAATTTAAGAATATACAGCTCCGCAGGTAGATTGTGATAAAATATGAAGTTCTTAACTTCACCATTCTCTCAAGAAATTTATGTGTCTGATATTGAAGAACACCGTTATTGACAAGTTGAATAAGTGAAATCAACATCAACTAGTGGTGATGTTATTTGAAACAATACGCATCGATGTTAACGTCGGATGTTAACAGGCCGAGCCGATTGGTCTTAAAAGGTTAAGTCTGTGTTTAAATATGACAGTCTGACCAAGTCTGTTATCTGTTATAAATATAATTATCGGCCTGTGACTTGGCTTATTTACAAAAAATAAAAGTCTGGTTTAGATTGTTTTAGAAAATTAAGACAACAAAAATTTATCCAAACAAAATATACAATCAACAACACTATTAATTCCATAAATATTCATAAATTCAATGTATATTTAAACAACATAATATAGAACAAAATCATTCAAAAAGTCTGTTTAACCAATAAAATGGAGTGAAATGTGTTCTGCCTGAGGCAGAGATGTCTAACCAGGGGTTAGATGATTGATGTTGGATCTGGTGCTTTCGCTCTATATACTATGAATTAGGTATCTTGGGGGCAGCGAATCACGACACACTATGCGATGGCCTTAGCCAGAGGGGGGGTGTGTGCGCGCGCTTGTGTGATTGCATAAAAGTAGGGTTAAAAGAGATCAGTCATACCTGTGATCTTTAGCTCCTATTTATAGTGCTTACCTTTGGGCTTGTATCACTTGGGCCACGCCCTCATTCAAGTCCATAACAGTTGCCCCCGAGCCCGGTAGACTGAGTATTCAGGGTGTCGGGATGTCCGAGTTACGTTTGTTTGATGTACACGTTTCACCCCAGTTTTCCTTCATCCCGGCCTTGCTTTTACCTCGGCTTACTTTCACACCGTCGGTCTGACTCGAGAGGACGGACGAGGTTCTTCGGGTTACTCCAGATATAAGCTCTATCCGAGATGAATCACCTGAGATGTGATAAGGTTTCCTCTTTTGAAAAACAATTCCTCTTCCTGATAAACGATTCTCCTCCCACGTAATGATGATTACTTTCCACGTGGCCCTCTTCAACTAATGCAACATGTGCCACTACTCATCCCCACACCGTTCCGCATTAATTGCCACTGTAAAAACGTCTCTCAACTGTCCTGTCTATTATCAATTTTACTCTTGTGCCCTTGCCTTTTGGTTTCGCAGGTCTTTGCCTATTCAACTTCGGTTTTTCCATTACTTCAATATTCTGGTTTTCACTTTTTTCTCCTTTGCATTATTCTCTCTGAAACTCCCTTTCCCTCACCATCTTCGTAACTTCCCTTCATAATTTCTCCAGGTTTCTTTCTGAAAGTTGGAAATTGCCTTGAAGGCCGATGCATGCTGGAGGGAAAAACAAAACTTTTTCATTGCGGAACACACATGCATTCAAGATCATGCTTTAGGAAAGCATGATGTTACCTTGTTCGTGAAAACTCGTGATGATCAAGGTAGGTCTGAAGGGTTCAGACCCTCTAACGTTGATCCACACCACCCACTGCGTCTAGGTACAAGAACTCCTTCTTGTGAAACCGCCAAGTGATCACTACAATGAGGCTTGCTAAGCGCACACTGTGTGAAGAGAAAGGCTAGGTAAAAGTGTTTGAAAGAGTGAAGCTTTCAATGTGAAATCTTCAGAAAAGTGGCGCAGGAGAGGAGAAAAGAATGGCTTGGTTGGTTTTCTAAAAACCCTCGAAGGAACATATATAAAGAGGCGCACAAGAAGAGCCTATTTGTTAAAAACAAATCAGGTTTTTAATCAATAAAAATCCCTTCCAAAAGGGCGCTCCATCAAAGAGAGAGAATAGGATTTGTTGCAAATCAAATCTCATCAAATCTTGCCAACAACATCCTATCATATCTTTATGATATATTAGGTTCAAAACCTAATCAAATATCTGATCATAAATCATCATATAATCAATTATATGGTGCGCCCAATATAGCCTAAATAATGACCAGATACATTTGAGTAGTTGCATTCAAACTTGAATCAAATCACTCAAATATTCTCCCAACAGATCGTATCTTCTGGAGCTGATTCTGATGACTAACCAACAGCCAAATCAGCACCCCAAATCTTCTTAGATTATGTCCAAAAGATTTCCTCTTGATATGTTCCAATAAGATCTCATCTTATCCTTTTGTTATGAAACAACTTTTCATAGCCAATTCAAATTCGAATTTCAAACATTTGAATTCAAACTTTCAAACACTTAAATTTTAAATTCAAATTCAAATTCTAAATTCAAATTCAAATTTCAAATTTCAAAATTCAAATTTCAAAATTCAAAATTCAAATTTCAAATTCAAAATTCAAAATTCGAATTTCAAAATTCAAATTCAAAATTCAAATTTCAAATTTCAAATTCAAAATTCAAAATTTAAACATTTGATAATTAATTTAACTAATTAAATTAATTAGTAATGTCTTGGACTATCCAAGCCCATTACTTAGATCCATGCGCCCTCCACCCTATCTGTGGAGTTCCAAACTACTTCTTGGGCTAATAACAATTGTTAGGCCCAATACCATTAATGCTAGAGCATCTAGACAATTAGGTGTTAGTGTGTGACTCATTAGGTCTAACATAGCCACTGACATAAATGGGCTTGGGCCCAATAAGCCCACAACCCATCTAATGACAACACAGAGCATTAGCAATGCTTTGTTGCCCCAGAACTAGTTAGATTAGTGACTTGATCATCCTATTGCACATATTTGGTTGCCGTATATATTTCCTTTCGTCTCGGTTACCTTCCCATAAAACCTAGGGTAAGGAAGCGTATCAACCCCTGCGATTTAGGGTAAGCTTTATTCGAAATAGGGAATCTTCAATTTACAGACTCTAAAGGAAGATCATCCCATGATCTCTTTTACTATGCATAGATTCCCGAGTCCCTGTAAATGTCATCCCGATTTCTCCGGTTTAAGATAACCTAATCTCTCACAGAGATTTGACGAATTCCTTCAGCTTATTACCCTAGCCCTGTGCCCTATCAGGACAAGCCCAAGAGCATACCTATGAGTCTCCATGTTTCAGGCAGACGAGGTATACAATCAAGGCATGCCTTCTAGAACACAGTCTAAGTGATAACTTCTGGTCTAAGGAAAGACATACTCAAATATATAGAGACTACTCTAATGATACTATCTGTGAGATTTCCTCATAGAGTCTCTTTGAGGGTCCGTTCAGTGCGAGCTATACCCTTATAGGTCCACCCACGACTTTAGCTAAGACATCTCCATATCTGTAGCACTTGAGGTCTATACCTTGTATCCATATACAAGTAGATAAGTCGTGCTAGTCTTACCCGAGATTACTGACCCCATTCTCTATATCTCTAGACTAGGAACATAGAATTAGGAATAAATATCCGGTATTCTTGAATCCTCATGATTGTGATCTCATCACAGATACTCAAGAGATACCTATTTTATTCCACGGGGTTTATCAAGTTATTCAGAATATATTAACATTAATATCGAGACATAATTATGAAACAAGATAAATAGTGCTTTTATTTATTTGCGACAATATTAAAAAAGGTCTACATCTATGTCCTTATTTAATCATAAGATTGTCTATAGGACACCCAAATACTAACAAGCTCTCACTTGGCCTAGAGCCAATCAGACCTAAGTCGTATACCTAAAGCCTCATAATGACTATCATGTTTTCTCTGAGAAACAGCCTTTGTCAGAGAATCGGCCAGGTTATCATCTGTGGGAACATAATCCATCTTTACATCTATCCTATCAATGATTTCTCTAATCAGGTGATATCTGTAGAGCACGTGTTTAGATCTTTGATGAGACCTAGGTTCCTTTGACTGCGCAATGGCTCCAATGTTGTCGCACAACAACTGTATGGGCTCATCCACGCTTGGAACCACCCTTAGTTCAGTTATGAACTTCTTGATCCACACAGCCTCCTTAGCCGCTTCTGAAGCAGCTATGTATGTATTCAGCTTCTGTCGTTGAATCTGCTGTTGTCTCCTATTTGGAACTCTTCCAAGACACTGCCCCACCATTTAAGGTGAATACGAACCCTGACTGTGACTTGCAGTCATCTTTGTCACTCTGAAAGCTGGCATCAGTGAACCCTTCCACTGTAAGCTCATTTACCCCACCATAGACCAAAAATGCATCCTTAGTTCTTCTCAAGTATTTAAGGATGGTCTTGATTGTCGTCCAGTGACCCTCTCCAGGGTCAGACTGGTATCTGCCCGTAATGCTTAAAGCATATGAGACATCTGGTCTCGTACATATCATGGCATACATGATGGACCCAATAGCCGAAGCATATGGAATTCCACTCATGTGATCCTTCTCAGGCTGTGACTTAGGACACATAGCCTTTGAAAGATGTATCCCATGACTGACAGGTAGAAAACCCCTTTTCGACCCTTCCATGCTAAACCTTTTTAGCATCTTGTCAATATACGTGGATTGAGATAAACCCAGCAGCCTGTTTGATCTATCTCTATAGATCTTTATACCGAGTATAAAGGCCGCCTCTCCCAAATCCTTCATGGTGAAGCTTTTTGAAAGCCATTCTTTCGTTGTTTGTAATGTGGGGATGTCATTTCCTATAAGCAATATGTCATCTACATAAAGCACTAAGAAGACAACATTACTCCCACTAACCTTCCTATAAACACAAGGTTCATCCTCGTTTTTGATGAAACCGTTACTCCTAACGACCTCATCAAAACGAATATTCCAACTCCTTGATGCTTGCTTTAGCCCATATATCGACCTTTGAAGTTTGCATACCATATGCTCCTGATCTTTGATTACAAAGCCTTCAGGTTGTGTCATGTACACTTCCTCCTTCAAGAACCCATTCAAGAAGGCGGTCTTGACATCCATTTGCCAAATTTCATAGTCGTGATATGCTGTTATGGCAAGCATGATCCTTATAGATTTGATCATGGCAACTGGTGAGAAAGTTTCATCATAGTCAACTCCTTGTCTTTGACGATATCCTTTCGCCACCAACCTAGCTTTGTAGGTTTGAACGTTGCCATTTGCATCAGTCTTTCTTTTAAAGACCCATTTGTTACCGATAGGAACTATTCCTTGCGGTTTAGGAACCAAGGTCCATACCTTGTTCTGATACATCGAATCCATTTCAGATTCCATGGCTTCAAGCCAACTGGAAGAGTCAACATCCTTGACTGCCTCCTCGTAGTTAATCGGTTCATTATCCTCAACGGTCTGTTTATTCTCAATCACAAATCCATACCTCTCAGGTGGATGGATGACCCTCGTAGACCTACGGAGTTGTGTGTTTATTTCTCCATCGGAGAACGTCGCCTGCTAAGCAGACTTGGGTTCCTCAATCTGTTCATGTGGTTCTTGAACTTCTTCAAGATCTATCTTACTCCCACTGGCTCCTTGAGATATCAAATCCTTCTCAAGGAACTCAGCATTCTTGGATACAAACACTTTGTGTTCATCCATAGAGTAAAAGTAGTATCCTTTAGTACCTTTAGGATATCCCACAAAAAGACATTTAGTACTCTTAGCACTAAGCTTGTTTGATGCCAATGTCTTGACATAAGCTGGCGATCCCCAAACCCTGAGATAACTCGGGTTGGGTCTCTTACCATTCCATATCTCATATGCTGTGGTCTGAACAGATTTAGAGGGTAACCTATTTAGAAGGTATGTCGCTGTGTCTAAGGCATATCCCCAAAACGATTTTGGAAGTTGAGTCTCACTCATCATAGACCTAACCATGTCTAACAAGGTCTTGTTTCTCCTTTCGGAGACACCATTTTGGTGTGGTGTGTAAGGAGCAGTAAACTGGGGAGAATTCCATTCTTTCTTAGATAATCCTGAAACTCATGAGATAAATTATTCATGTGCTAATCCTACTTCATGGGTATTGGATACCGGTTGTGGTTCTCACATCTGCAATATGTTGCAGGTACTTAGGAGCCCCAGGAGATTGGAGAGGAACAAGGTGGACCTCCGCGTTGGTAATGGAGCAAGAGTTGCAGCTCATTCTATAGGAGATGCCGACCTCAAATTTCAAATTTCAAAATTCAAATTTCAAATTACAAAATTCAAAATTCAAATTCAAAATTCAAATTTCAAATTTCAAATTCAAAATTCAAAATTCGAATTTCAAAATTCAAATTCAAAATTCAAATTTCAAATTTCAAATTTCAAATTTCAAATTTCAAATTTCAAATTTCAAAATTTAAACATTTGATAATTAATTTAACTAATTAAATTAATTAGTAATGTCTTGGACTATCCAAGCTCATTACTTAGATCCATGCGCCCTCCACCCTATCTGTAGAGTTCCAAACTACTTCTTGGGCTAATAACAATTGTTAGGCCCAATACCATTAATGCTAGAGCATCTAGACAATTAGGTGTTAGTGTGTGACCCATTAGGTCTAACATAGCCACTGACATAAATGGGCTTGGGCCTAATAAGCCCACAACCCATCTAATGACAACACAGAGCACTAGCAATGCTTTGTTGCCCCAGAACTAGTTAGATTAGTGACTTGATCATCCTATTGCACATATTTGGTTGCCGTATATATTTCCTTTCGTCTCGGTTACCTTCCCATAAAACCTAAGGTAAGGAAGCGTATCAACCCCTGCGGTTTAGGGTAAGCTTTATTCGAAATAGGGAATCTTCAATTTACAGACTGTAAAGGCAGATCATCTCATGATCTCTTTTACTATGCATAGATTCTCGAGTCCCTGTAAATGTCATCCCGATTTCTCCGGTTTAAGATAACCTAATCTCTCACAGAGATTTGACGAATTCCTTCAGCTTATTACCCTAGCCCTGTGCCCTATCAGGACAAGCCCAAGAGCATACCTATGAGTCTCCATGTTTCAGGAAGACGAGGTATACAATCAAGACATGCCTTCTAGAACACAGTCTAAGTGATAACTTCTGGTCTAAGGAAAGACATACCCAAATATATAGAGACTACTCTAATGATACTATCTGTGAGATTTCCTCATAGAGTCTCTTTGAGGGTCCGTTCAGTGCGAGCTATACCCTTATAGGTCCACCCACGACTTTAGCTAAGACATCTCCATATCTGTAGCACATGAGGTATATACCTTGTATCCATATACAAGTAGATAAGTCGTGCTAGTCTTACCCGAGATTACTGACCCCATTCTCTGTATCTCTAGACTAGGAACATAAAATTAGGAATAAACATCCGGTATTCTTGAATCCTCATTATTGTGATCTCATCACAGATACTCAAGAGATACCTATTTTATTCCACGGGGTTTATCAAGTTATTCATAATATATTAACATTAATATCGAGACATAATTATGAAACAAGATAAAGAGTGCTTTTATTTATTTGCGACAATATTAAAAAAGGTCTACATCTATGTCCTTATTTAATCATAAGATTGTCTCTAGGACACCCAAATACTAACACTTTCCTTCATACTCCTTCAAGACCTACTTCAGGTACGTTTACTGGCATCCTTTTTATTTATGTTTCTGCCTGTTTACTTTCCTCTAATCCTATTTGCTGCTTTCTTACTCTCTCGACACGCTTTAAACCTGCCGCGTACGCTATTCTGTCACGATAAGCTTGGTACTACCACATTTGCATTTCCAGTATGCCATTTTGTTTTTGTTTGTCTGACTACACTTCCTTCATTTTCATTACATTGTCTGTGTGAAACCTCCTTGCTATTGCTTATCTTCCCCCATCTCTTAGTTTGAAAACTCTTTCCTGGGATGGGTGAGAGGAACTGCACTATTCGAGGGAGATCCACTTGTCCTCGTATCTTCGGTCATAGCGATGAAATTAATGCAGAAGAAGAATAGAGGAAAGTTTCATCCAGAACCTGCCTCCTGGTCTGAGATTTTGGTTGTTTGGTAGACCTCGAACCGAGGAGAAAATTCAGGCCGCCTTACTAAGAGGTTGTCGAGCTGGTGGGACCAGGGGAGCATCTTCATCTCGCCCCCCAACCAGAGGACGCGGTCGAGGTCTTCATCGTAATGTAGGGTGTTACCAAGACGTATTACTCACAATCTAGGTCAAACCTCCACCCCTTTACGCCCAACCCCAACTTCAACCCATAACCCTGCTCCTCTTCATACCCCTCATCAGACTGTGTCGGCCAACTCGGGTAGTAGGAATCTGGATCCTTGTTTTAACTGTGTTTACCTTAGTACTCAATTTGTTGAAAAAGGAAACGATTTCATGGCCGATCTAGTGTTAGGTAGTTGTTCACATCATCCTGGCTCATCTACCCTCGCCCCTTTGGTAACCTCAGATGACTCTTCCAGCTCTTCTCATAGTAGTAGGTTTAGCTCAGGTACGTACTTTCCTTGCTACGTAGTTTTTCTGCTTTTAATCCTCCCATTTTACTGTTCTAGGTTTTTATGGAGTCCCCTTCTGCATAGTTAAACATGGAGATTACCTCATCCAGCCAAGGACAGGAAGCCGAGGTGAGCCCAGCCGAGAAAGGTTCTGCACCTGTCAGTAGTAATCTTCGCAAACAATTTCCATGGGTCACTGAGGAAGTTCTCAGCTTCAGATCTGTCATGACTACTGAAGAGATATCCAGGCTTCCCATAGGTAACCCGGTGGGATTCAATACCTTCTGCCCAGCAGAAGACGAGCCCGTTTGCTCAGGTCAGAATCCCGAAGAGCCACATTTTTTCTTTTTTTACCGCGACTTAATTACCGAGATTAGTATCCGCTTTCCTCTTTCTCCTTTTAAAATACAGCTTTTGAACCATCTCCTGCTTGCCCCTACTCAAATTCATCCCAATTGTTGGGCCTATATTGTTGCCTTTGAGCAACTGTGTGCATCATTGTCTGTAACCTGCACTGTCCCTCTTTTTCTTTATTTTTTTAACATATATACTCCTCGCACTGGTTCCGAGCCTCCTCCATTCAAAGGGTGGACCAGCATCTGTGGTCGTGCCAGCAAGCCCTCAAGGAAATTATTCTCTGTTTATAGCGACTCCTTCAAATACTTCAAAGGTTCGTATTTTAAAGTGGTTGCCAAAGTCGGAGAAAGACTATGGTTTATAGGGGAGGATGGGGAGGGGAAGTTTCTTCTTTATTGGTCCCAAGAGCATCACCTGCGTAGATCGGTTGACTTTAAGCTTAGATTATTGGTGGAAGACAAGGCTAATGTTAAGACCCTACTAGCTCATGTCGGCTCTCAAGGTTATTTAAGTGCGGCTTCTTTGGTTGCTAGATCCTATGCCGACCGAGATCAAACTAGTATGCCTTTTTCATTTCTTCAAACATGTCTTTCAATACTTGTTTCTTTTTTCTTGTTGTAACTTTGTTTGCTTGACTTGCAGATAGTCAGATGGATTCTGCAGCGGATGAAGTACCTGACTATGTGTTGTCTCTGCGAGGAAAGGCTGCAGCTCGGCCTCCTGCTGCTGCAAAAAGGCAAAGGACTATTAGTCCTTCTACAGGTGCCACTTCCTCCATCCCGGCCATTAATGCTAACGTGTTGGATCTTACCAATAACGCTGATAACTGGTTGGACCCGGGGTGTGACCAAGCTTCTCCTGCTGAAGGCATCAGAGGTACCAGTCATGTCGTGGTATCTGTAGGCCGAGGTTCCCCATCGCCTACTCCTCTTCCTGCCGAACTTAGGAGAGGAGCTTTATGGGAGACTGGGGTTACCACAGAGCTCCGTGGTGTTACCCGCCCTCCGCCCTCCTTTTATAGGACTAGCATCGTCTCAAGGGCCGAGATGGAAGAGCTGCAGAAGGCCGAATTATACGCTTTCAAGGTGGCCTCACTATTGAAGCCTTACTCTCTGCTGTTGGAGAAGTACTCAGAGATCTGTGCTGAGAGGGACTCACTTTGGGTTGATAGAGATGCACTCCGGGTTGATCGTGACAAGGCGATCCAAGAGAATCAAAGTTTGACTATTGCTGCTGCTGAATTCAAATCATCTTTGGAGAATTCCAAAGTCGACTTGAAACTTGTGGCAGATTCTTTTGGCCTTGATCCCAACAAAGAGGCCCTCATCAATTACTTCAAAGAGAAATTAACCTTGCTAGCCGATAATGAATCGAGAACAACAGCTTTGGCTTTGGAGAATGAAAAGCTGAAATCCGACCTCCAAAGTTTGCAGTCTGACTATGAACTTAGCCAAACCGCTTTGGAGAAAGCTGTTGGTTCCGCATTTAATAATGCAGTAAATCAAATGAAGTACTTCAACCCCGAAGTGACGTTGAACACCGCTCAATTAGATTTTTTGGTTATGTTCGGGGTGGGGTTTTATCCCTCCTCCAGTTGATCCCAATCTGGAAGCTGCTGAAACTGTTGTCATTAACCCGGAAGCTGAGGCCGTTGGGCAACAATTTAAAGCTAAAGTTCGAGAGATGTTTCGGAGTGACTAGTGATCTGAATGAAGAGTCGGGATGCCGGTTTACTTTGTAATAACTTTTCCTTTTTATTTTGATTTTTTTGATGTTGGTTTAACTTGTAAAGACTCTTTCCCTTGATTTGTGACAGACATCGTATGTATTGCCATTCCATGTGCATCTTGAACTCGTCATTAATTGATTTTCCAATAGCTTATCAACCTGATCAGGGTTGTTTATGCTACTTGGCATTTTTGCTTATAGCAATATTTTCGCTTTTATTTGCGAGGACTTGGAAAAGTTTTAAGGGCGTCCCCTTATTTTCCAATTTTTGTACATGTCGGCTGGAACTTGCCATCTCGCTCTTGACGAGATGGGTTCCATAACCTTAGTTTTATGCTTGGCTAGAACTCTCAGTCCTTCTCTTGGCAAGGCGGGTTCCATTACCTTAGTTTCGGTGTCGGGCCAGAACTCTCGAATCTTACTCTTTAGCAAGACGGGTTCTAATACCTCGGTGTTTGTGCCTGGCTAGAACTCACGATCTTGCTTTTTGGTCAATTCGGGTTCCATTACCTTGGCTTTGGTTCCTGGCTAGAACTCATTATCCTTACCATTTTGGCAAGGCGGGTTCTAATACCTCGAATTTGGTTTTCGACTAGAACTCACTATCCTTGTCATTTTGGCAAGGCGGGTTCTAGTACCTCGGCTTTAAGATAAACATCAGAAAATGAACATTGTTTTATTCAATTTATTCATAAATGACTTTGAAATAACAGTAAAGTTTCTATTCTTTAAATAAAATATTTCTTCAACTTGTCTGCATTCCATGTTCTTCTGATATTCTTCCCTTGGGGAGTCTCCAGTATAAAGGCTCCCTTCGACAGCTTTTCTTTTATTTTAAACGGTCCTTCCTACTTTGGATCTAGCTTTCCTTCAGTCGCATTTCGTCCTCCGATGTCTGCTCGACGAAGAACCAAATCTTCTACCGCAAACGATCTAGGCTTCACCTTTTTATTGAACCGGTTTGCAACGAGATGTTTAGCTGCGAAGTTTTTGCAGTGAGCCATAACCCGAGTTTTATCTATCAAGTCCAGTTCCATCGCCATTTTTTTACTATTTTCTTCTTCAGTTTGCGATAATGCCTGGATTCTTCTCCATGACGGCTCTCCCAACTCCACTGGAATCATAGCTTCACATCCATAGGTTAACCTGAATAAGCTTTTCCTCCGTAGACGTCTGCATTGTGGTTCTGTATCCCCAGAGCACGCAGTACAGCTCTTATACCCATTTTCCTTTGGCGGATTGCTCTATTCTTTTTCTCAGTTCTTCTATAATGACTTGATTGGCTGCTTCTTCCTGACCGTTGGTTTGGGGATGCTCCACTGAAGCAAAGCGATGTCGGATATGAAGGTTTGTCATCAATTCCTGGAAAGCTTTGCTTGTGAACTGGGTTCCATTATCAGTAACTACTTCAGCCGGGATCCCAAACCTGCAAATTATATTTATCTCGAAGAAACGTTGGATTCTAGCCAAGGTAATTGTTGCAACTGGCTCTGCTTCTATCCATTTGGTAAAGTAATCAACTGCCACTATTAACCATTTTAGTTGGCCCTCTGCTGCCGCAAATGGACCCGAAAGATCCATCCCCAACTTAAAGAACAGCCACGGGGCAGTAATTAAGCTTAACTCTTCCGGGGGAGCCAACAGGTTCTTTTCGTGCTTCTGACATTGATCACATTTCTGCACATGCTCCTTGGCATCATTGCCCATGGATGGCCAGAAATAGCCAGCTCTAACCGCCTTCCGAGCTAAAGCCTTACTTCCCACATGCTGGCCATTAATTCCCTCATGGATTTCGGAGTTCAAGCATTTCCGAAAAGGTGAGTAAATCCCTTTTTTGTACAGCTGCCCTTCCACTATGGTATACAGTGCTGTGTCTTTGACTAATTTCCTGGCTTCTTCCTTTCTTGAAGGTGCCATTTTCCAGGTAATCAATGATAATAAAACGCCAATCATCCACCCCTGTTATTTGCATTACGCATGTGGGTTCTGGGATGTTCTGTTTGACCACCGTCCTATGATTTTCTCTTCCTTTGGTACTTGCTAGCTTGGATAATATGTCAGCCCTGCTGTTTTCATTCCTTGAAATATGACTGACATCCACCTTTTCAAATTCCGTAATTAACTGCCTAGCGGAATCTAAATACTTTGTCAGCAATGGTCCCCTAGCTTGGTACCTCCCTGCAATCTGGGAGGTGACCAATTGAGAATCGCTAAACACCTGCAGCCTTCGTGCTCCGAGTTCCTTAGCCTGATGTTGCCCGGCTATGAAGGCTTCGTATTATGCCTGGTTGTTTGACGTTTCAAAACCCATTTGCATGGAATACTCAACGGCTACACCTTCAGGGTTTTCGATTATTAGCCCGGCTCCTCTCCTTTTCGAGTTGGAAGAGCCATCTACATACACTTTCCAGGTATCAGGGCTGTTCGAACTCTAATTTTGGATTGAGGTGAGCTCCCTGACAAAATCTGCCAGTGCTTGGGATTTGATTACTTTGCGAATTTCAAATGTGATATCAAATTCTGATAACTCAACAGCCCAGCTCATCATTCTCCCTGCTAAATCAGGCTTATGAAGGACCTGTCGAATTGGCAGATCAAATCTGACCACAATTTTATGCCCCTGAAAATATGCTTTAAGTCTCCTGGCAGAAATTAACAAAGCAAAGGCCACTTTCTCTAATTTCTGATATCTGAGCTCCGCTCCTTGTAAGAGACGACTTACAAAGTAAATCGATTGTTGTCCTTTTTCATTTTCTTGTACTATGACCAAACTGATAGCAACATCACCCACAGAGAGATACATTATCAGAGTTTCTTTCTCTTTTGGATATGTCAAAACTGGTAGGGAAGCTAGCTGCCTCTTTATCTCTTGGAATGCAGCTTAACATTCCGAAGTCTATCCATATTGCACTTCCTTCCTAAGTAACCTGAAGAAAGGTAATGTTGTTTCTGCAGATCGAGGCAGAAACCTGGTAAGGGGGGCCAATTTTCCTGTCAATTGTTGTATCTCTTTCTTGCTCGTAGGTGCCTTCATTTCGAGCACGGCTCTGCACTTATCCAGATTGGCTTCAATGCCTCTGTGAGTCAGCATAAAGCCCAGGAACTTTCCCACGAAGACACCGAAAGCACATTTTGCTGGATTCAACCGAATGCTATGCCGCCTCAATTTCTCAAAGGTTTGCTCCAAATCTATAATATGCATTGTTGAGTCTAGTGACTTGACTATCATGTCATCTATGTACACTGTTGGGTGGTGAAAAAATATATATTCTGATGGGGGACGTTCCTTTGTTCTAAATTAGTAACAGAAAACAGTTGTTCCCATACTTCCAACCCAAGTGTGCAAGTGCACGCATCAAGTAATAATGGGTGTATTAAGGCCCAGATTATCGTTCCCACGAGGATAGAACTCTAAATATTGTCTTAAACTATTTTATAAAGAATGAAAATGAAAAGAAAAGTTAGTGATTGAAATGTCTGGTCCAACGTTCCCTACTGCCTTGACAACGTTCCTCAGGAACAGTAAGTTCAGTCTGATGGCAAACAATTGCTCGCTGCGTTATATATGTGATCCTTCCTGTTTAAAAGAAGGTGTGATAATAATCATTGGAGTTTGATAGATACAAGATTAAACAAAGTAAAAATAAAACAGTAATAACTATAATAGAGAGACAACAAGGTGGATGGTTTTAAAAATAATTTAACAGAAGGAACAGATTCACTGCTCCATTCTTAAATAGTTATTTCCTCTGCTCAAGACTTAGCACTTTTTGGCTTTGTCCCAGTTTCTTATCTGCCAACTCTGATTCATTAGCTCATGGATTAGATGGCTCACAAGTTTCCATATTCATATGGCTCCCTTGACTCCAACAGGTACTTAGTCCAGAACCTTAAAATGGACGAAGTGGACCCTTATTCCTAAGGTGACCAATAGTGTTTTTGCCATAACACTACATTCCCCCAATGGCTAAGCTGTCTGAAATCCCTTCCTTAAGGAAGTTCCTTTCTCAGTATGTGTTCAATTTCCATTGATACACAATGAATATAGCTTACTTAGCCAAAGAAATACAAAAAGCTTCTGTCAAGAGTTTTGAAAATAATTCTTTAAGAGTTTTACAGCTTATCCGTCCCACAGATATTTCAGCCCATGGCTGATACTTTAAACATAATTATTCTAAACTGAAGTTTCATAGACCCGAGATTCAGTTCAGAGATAACAAGTGGAAAGGAAATAAGAAACACTTATATTGAAATGAAACAAGAAAGATTACAACAAAATATAAAATGGAGAAGATGGTTGATGCTCGTGAGGAGTCTCAAGTGAATGTTACAGAACAAGGTAGAAGTGTTGTCACTTAACTACAGCTACAACTATACAAAATTAAACTACTAACTAATATTTAGGTGATCTCTTCTTCAAGAATTTTATTCCTAAGGAATTCGATGATGTTTTTGTGTTTGGAATGTCCTATTTATAGGCAGAAGAGGGAGTGGCAGTCCTGTAAATCTTTTGGAGTTGGTTTCTTGATTGAAGGAACGGGGCGGTGGCAACAGTGTTTGGAAGCTTGCAAATTGCTTGATGGGACAGTTTTTGTTGATGATTAGTCGTTTTCTTGCAGTCCCCCATGCCTTGCTTTCTTCTTAGCCAATGAGAACTCTTGATTCTCTGTTGTCCACTTTTTTGGTGCTTAAGTGGTGCACCGCCTTTGCTTTTAGAAGACGTTGTTTCCACGTTTCCTGCAAAATGAACAGAAGCATTAAATAAAGGGAGCAGGTGTAATAAATGCTCTCAATCTGTTTCCCTTTTAATATATTTTCAAAGGAATACGTCATCATCCGTTCCTCCACTATGTTTTTGTCACAAATGTGCAAAACAAGTGATTTTCATGCTGAAGTTGCTCATCAGATGAGGGAACGGATGGTAGTTTGCCATCAAAATGGGCTTAGATGGGAACGAATTTACGTCCCATCATACACTTCAACACTCCTACCTAGCTGGTCTGAAAACACCTGGTTCATCATCCTTTGATAAGTGGCTCCTGAGTTTTTCAGCCCAAAAGGCACTTATTGTAACAATAATTTGCTTTCTCCGAGATGAACGCTATTTTCTCCTGATCTTCTGGGTGTAATGGGATTTGATTGTATCCGGAGTAGGCATCCATGAAGGACAACATCTGGAACCCGGAGGAGCTATCAACCAATTGGTCTATGTTAGGCATATGGTATGCTTCCTTTGGACATACCTTATTCAGGTCGGTATAATCCGTGCATACTCTCCACTTCCCAGTTGGCTTTTTAACCATTACCACGTTGGATAACCAGGTGGTATATTGTATTTCTTGGATGAATCCTGCTTCTAATAGCTCCTTCACATGATCCTCCAATACTTGCCGACGTTCTGGGCTGAGCTTCCTCTTTTTCTGAGCTACCGTCTTAGATCCTGGATACACTGCCAATTTATGGCAACAGAAAGCAGGGTTTACCCCAAGAATTTCTATCAACTTTCAGGCGAAGACGTCCTTGCTATTCCTCAAGCATGTGATGAGTTTATTTTTTACATCCTTCGTTAATCCTTTGCCGATCTTTATAGTCTGCCTCTATTCTCCAATGGTTACTTCTTCTAATTATCTGTCGGGTTCTGGCCTCAACATCTGAGTATCATCCCTCAAGTCCAATTACACCATGTTAACCGATGTCTTCCCCTTCTGGTTTAGACCGATCTGACTGTCGTTGCTTTCTTTGATCTCAGTCGAAGGTTTAGGTCCATTTTCCACCGCTCTAACTGACTTGAAATAACAATCTCGAGACTCCTTCTGGTCCCCCGCAATGGTGATCATCGTGTTTTGCTTACCAATCATCTCAATTTTTTGATGCTTGGTGGAAACCAACATGTCCCATTCATGAATAGTTGGCCTTCCCAATATCACATTATACTCAGAAGGGAAGTCGGCTACAATGAACCGTACCCTTTCAGATTTGTATGCCTCTTTCGATCCTAGGATAAGCCTAAGATCAATATACCCTTTAGGGAGGTTATTACGGCCGTTGAACGCAATCAGGGCCGTGTTGCACGGCTTTAGGTACTCCTCATCTAAATTCATCTTTTTAAATGCCTGCCATAAAATTATGTCGGCACAACTGCCATTGTCCATAAAGATTTTCTTGACTCTACAATTGACTAGTGTTCCTGTAATGACCAGCCCGTGTACATGTCCCGGCATCACATCTTCCAACTCTTTCCTGGTGAAGTATAGCAACGGCTGCTCCGGCTTGGCTTCTTCTTTGAACTTAGGTTGCTCTCGGATCGAAAGCACTTCTCTTAAGTATTTCCTTCTGGCATTCATGGTATCATCTCCTCCGTCAAAAGCCCCACTAATAACATTGCATTCAAACTCTGGTTCCACGAACTCATTGTCCTCATTAGCCAGCTTCTTATCCCGGCTATCTTCCTTAAGTCTCTTTTCCTTTGTCGGACTCATAGGCTGGCCTCTCCTTTTTCTGTTGTTCCTCCATCCTTGGGTCCTTATCAGGTACTGACGCAACTTACCATCCCTGATATATTTCTCAATTGCATCTCTTAGGTCCCAGCATTCATCTGTAGTATTCCCGGGCCCATCATGAAAGGCACAATACCGAGACTGATCTAACTCGGCTTGGTTCAACAAAGGCCGAGGTCTGTCAACCTTCTTCATATCGCTGGAGGCCACCTCTCTCCAGATTTGTGATCTGGGTGAATTTAAAGGCGCATACTTCTCGAATCTCCCCCTTACTGGAGTTCTTTCGTCTTGCCTTTTACCCCGGAACTCATTTTGCCTCCGATTTTCGAACTTATCCATCGGCTTAGGATGGTGTTTCTGATCCATGTTCTCAATCTCCATCTGTTTCAACTCCAGGTACTTCTTTGATCGAGCCATGAACTCTACCAACGTTCGAACCGGGTCTTTGTATATTGATTTGGCCAACCTAGAGGAGCCATGCAACCCTGCTATTACCAGGTGCAGATGAACATTTTCAGATAATCCTGGAACCTGTAAGGCTGCCATTTTAAAACAATCCAAATATTTTTGTAAAGTTTAACCGGGTTGCTGCCTTATTTTCCCCAGCGCGAATTTTGATTTTGGTTGTTTCTTGCTAATAGCAAAATTCAGCAAGAATCTTCTGCCAAATTCTTCGAAAGATCTGATGGATCCCGCCGGTAATGACGAAAACCATGTTTGAGCCGCTCATGTCAATGTAGTTGCAAAAAGTCGTGTGATCAAAGGTTCCTCTATCCCCTTCATGTACATGGCCGTGTCAAAGGAATCCAAGTGTACTTGGGGATCCTGCGTTCCATCGTACTTGAAGAGCTCTGATAACAGATTCTCAGGGAAGGGTGCATCAACAATCTCGTCCACAAAAGGACTATCATTGTACTGTCCCCTGTTGTACTTTCTCCTGTATACCCCAGATACATCATCCCGGTTTCTGAGGTGTTGTCTGTCGTTTAGGGGCAGGTGATTCTCCATTTGCCTTGTTGTGCCCCCTCCTTCACCTCGGCTTCCTTCATGCCACGCTTCTTGACCTCGAGCAGGGTTAGTAACTACCATTAGAGCTCGGCTATCAACGTTTCTCACCTGACTCCGGGTCCCCCCTCGATTATCGTTGTTATGTTGAGGATTCGTGATCCTTAAGTCAGTCATGACCTGTGTTATCACTCGTGCGGGATCCGGGTTGGAGACCGCCATAGCCAAGTTTTCAATTCTCGAATTTGCCTAGCATCTTTCTTGCCTCTGGAGCTCATTCCTTCTTTCCATTTTCTCCATTCTCCGAAGCACCGCAGCGACAGCCAGATTTGTCACCCGCGGATCATTGGATGCACCGTTTGGCATCTGCGCAGCATTTGCAACTTGTCCCTCAATCGGTTGTAGCCCCTCTACATACGGGGCATCAGGATTAACGGCTGGAGTTGATGCTGAATCAGAGTGCACATCACTGATGTGCACAGCGTTGGTGTCTAGCTGTTGATGATCTTGAAGGACATGTTGCCCTTATGGATCCTCCCAGATCGGGGGAATTGGTTGGTGCCTGGGATTCGACCTTGAAGGCTGCCGGTAACCACTCCTAGTCGTCCTCACCATTTTAACCGACGGCTATCAACCACGTGATCATAGGAAAGTAGTTCCCCACAGACGGCGCCAATGTTCTGCCTGAGGCAGAGATGTCTAACCAGGGGTTAGATGATTGATGTTGGATCTGGTGCTTTCTCTCTAGATACCTATGAATTAGGTATCTTGGGGGCAGCGAATCACGACACACTATGTGATGGCCTTCGCCAGAGGGGGTGTATGTGTGCGAGCTTGTGTGATTGCATAAAAGTAGAGTTAAAAGAGATTAGTCATACCTGTGATCTTTAGCTCCTATTTATAGTGCTTACCTTTGGGCTTGTATCACTTGGGCCTTTTGTGGGCGTGGGCCTCATTCAGGTCCATAACAAAATGGATTGAGGAGAAAGAGAGGACTATTACAAGTAGTATAAAAAATATAAAAAAAATAAAAATATACTAGTCGAGCGTGATGCCTTTTTATTAAACGAGCTTTAATACAAGTTCAAACTAGGGATGTGCAAAATAATCAAAAAACTGAACCGAACCATGAACCGAACCGAACCGGCCCTTAAAATAAACGGTTTTTAAAAACCAGTTCATAAACTGAACCGGTAACCGAACTGATTTTTAGAACCAGTTTAAGAACCACACTGATTTTTAGAACCAGTTTAAGAACCGAACCATTTTGAACCGAACCGAACCATTTCTGAACTGAACCGTTTTCAAACCGAACCAAATTGTTTTTTATAAATTTATTTTTTAAATTTTAAATTTTTTTTCTTTTCAAAAGAGGGTCGACCTGAACCAGTTCCGAACCATTTCCAACTGAACCGAACCAGTTTTGAACCGAACCGAACCATTTAAACCAATTCGGTTCGGTTTTTCAAAAAATCCAGTTCGGTTCGACCCATGCACATCCTTAGTTCAAATAACATATTTTAGACATATAAGCTCAGGTATTCACGAGCTGAGCCAAAAGTCCCTAGTTCGTTTAACATCCCTAGTCAGGTTGATGAGTATGTGATGAGAGGGTCCTATTTGATTCAAATTAGGATCCAATTTGAGTCCTTTTGTAGTAGTGGGGTTTGGGTAGGATACGTTTGTGTGGTTGTAATTCCTAAAATAGAGTAGCTTGCAAATGCAACTTTTCTAGGACATATCGCATAAGGACGTGTTCATAAAGGGCACGCGGGTGATAAACCGAATTCAAAGGTGCTTGGCCCTTTAAAATTACGCTGTCCCTCTTTCTCGTGCTTGCGTTGGAACCTTTATCTTGTTTGGTTCATCAATTATTGTTTATGCAATATGTGAAATTTTTTATTTTTTGGTGAATATAATTTGTATAGTTCAAAGTAGCATGGTCCTATGCTAATGAGCAAGGGTGGACTGAGGGGAGGGGCAAGCATCGACATAGAGGTGGAAAAGTGGGTGGTCCGCCGCGGTCCGTCCCGTTCCGTCTCATCCCGTCATCAACCCTTCAAAAAATGAGTTAGTCTGTCCCGCTCTGCTTTTGAAAGTGGGCTGAAAAACCCAGCCCTCTCAGCCCCGTTTGGCGGGTTGGACGAGATAGCCCGCCAACCCGAGCCTATTTTACACTGACTCGCCTCGGCCTGCCTATGTCTGTCATCTATCCGCCAAAAAATGATTCTGCCCCGCTTTTGAGATGAGTTGAAAAACTCAGTCCGCCCTGCCCCGTTTGGCGGGTTGGCCTACCGAGCCGAGCCCGTTTTGCCGGCTCTACATGGACAGCCACTCCTTCCTAATTTTTTATTATTATTTTATATATAAAATAATATTTTTCAATAATAATAAATTATTAGTACTAATAGGTAATCTCTTTCTAAAAAATATTTATAATAGTTAATATTTTTTATTAGTCTCAATAATATTTATAATTTTAAATTTTTATTTTCACCTTCTATTATAAAAAAATTCTGGATCTACCACTATTAATGAGGTATTTGAATAGTTTTCTGTTAGTTGAAAAGATATGGTTTGTGTTTAGATTTTTCATTCAGCAGTAATTTTGCTTTATGGCCATTCTTCCAAATAATATCTAATGCTTAAATGTTAATTAAATATTTTTACTTTTAAGTATGTAAATTACATAATTCTTTGCAAGCAATATTTTGAATGGGCCTTTTCATTACGTTCCCCTTTATGACATAAATACATCATTCGAATATTGATCGATATTTTACCATAATCTATTCTCATTTTCAGCTTTTTTTTATAAAAAAATAAATAAATAAAAAATCAGTTTGGTATTTTTATGAGGCAAAAAAATTAAAATATTAATTTTTTAATAAATAATTACGAATAAGTTGTTGTTTTCAACCTATTTACAAATATATTGTATTCATTCACGTCCAAATTGGGCGTGACCATTCACGCCTAAATTAGGTGTGACTCATTCACGCCTAAATTAGGTGTGACTCATTCACGTTTAAATTAGGCGTGACTCGTCTGGTGTTGACACATGACATAAAAAGTTAACAGTTTAATCGTAAAACTTCATAGGGCCATAACTTTTGACTCGTGTATCTGAATCAGGTAATTCTTTTTTTCATTTCACATAACTTTTCAAGATCTACACAATGACATCTCATTTTATATATTTTATCTCTCACAAACGCAGTTCAAATTTGAAATAATGGTACTATAAAAATGGCACCAAAGTGGATTAGCTTATTTATAAATAAGAATACTTAATGTCATATTAAATATATACTTCTACCAAGTATTTGAAAAAAAAAATAGTGTTCAAGGTTATTGAATCGCAATACGTATCGTGTATTGTTTGGTCAATTTTTTATATCGTGAATCATATCGAATCGCAATATACAGAAATATAATAAAAAATAATTTAAAAATATATAACTTTTTATGACTTTTATCGAACCGTATCGTAAGTTACATACTTCTGTTTTATGACTTTTTCTTTAAATCTATTTAAATTATGTATGCCTAAGCGAAGGAAAAAATAAATATATTTAAAAGAAATATTAAAAAGGGACTAATGGGTATAAGAAAAGAAAACTAAACCTGAAATTGAATCCTGACTCTAAAGTTTGGAAACTTCTCTGATATAAAACAATGGCTGAGTCTTTATGGCTGGGTTCGTTAGAAGGTTATATGAATGGTTTTTAAAAATAAAATCTTTCTTTTTTAGAGATTTAGAATATTTATTTAATTATTTTCTTTATTAATACAGATTTTTCAAATTGATTTTTGAGTTTAAATCAAAAATCAAATCTTTATTTTGTTTTCCTTATGAATAATAATTCTTTAATTTTTTTAATTTAAATCACAAAATAAATCTTTATTTATTTTTATAATAAAAATTAAAAAAAATTGATTTTTTTAATTTAAATCACAAATCAAATCTTTATTTATTATTTTATATTAAATCACAAACTCAGAACTCGGATGCTTCTGGGTTTAAACGTTCTTATAATATCATTATTGCAAATTTGAATTGTGTTTGTGAGAGATAAAATATATCAAATGAGATGTTATTGCGTAGATCTCGAAAAGTTATGTAGGAATCAAAAAGAAATTAACTTATTCGGATACCCAAGTCAAAAGTTAGGGGAAGGATATTGTGACAACCAAGTTGTGTTACTACCAAGTGACTACCAATTAATCTCACTGTTAGATCGATCATGTTGATCCAACGGTTATATTTATTTTCATCTTTGTATGGTTATGATTTCCCATATTTAAAGTGAAAGCATTAAATATGAGAAATCATAACCATACAAAGGTGGAAATAAATATAAAATATTAAATTTGGCAAACCATGACCATACAAAGATGGAAATAAATATAACCGTTGGATCAATATAATCGATCTAACGATGAGATTAATTGGTAGTCACTTGGTAGTAACACAACTTGGTTGTCACAATATCCTTCCCCAAAAGTTATATCTTTTCAAAGTTTTAGGGTTCGTAAATTGATTTTTTTGTGCCACGTGTCTACACCAGACGAGTTACGCCTAAATTAGGCGTGAATGGAGTCACGCCTAACTTAAGCGTGAATGGTCACGCCTAATTTGGGCGTGAATAAGTACAATAGATTCGTAAATAGTTTCGAAACAACTATATATTCGTAATTATTTATTAAAATAATAATATTTTAATTTTTTTGCCATTTTTTTTTTATAACAATTTTTTTTGCCATTTTTATCAACAACTAAACTTGTTAACTGGACAAAAGATACAAAAAGCTTCAATTTAGTTTCTATAATTCAAAATCGTTTACAAAAAGTCTTTATATATAGGTTTTACACAATGCAAAATGATCCTTATTTGGTTTTGATTCTTATTTAGAGTAAAACTATATTAACTAATAAAAGCTATTTTACATTGTTTGAAAATTAAATGAATTATTTTCTAATAATAAAAAAACTGTTAGAACTTTTTAAAATGATTTGAACAAGAAGGATTTAATTTAATTTAAATGAAAGCTATTTTCCTAGATAGATACTTTTAAATGAGAAAAATATTAACGCAGCGGCATTTTAAAATAAAGGGAAAATGAATAGTATGACAATGTTGCTCAAGTGTTCCAATATATTGCTTTCTTGCCTTCCCTTTCCCCAAAATTGGGAGGGGAAAAAAAGAGAGGAAAATATATCATTCCATTCTATCTTTTATTATACGACTTCGACGTTGAAACATGATGTTTCTTGCTCCCTTGCTCTCAAGGTCACTGTACTGCTCATATTCATAATAATCAAATTCTTTTTGACAATGAACCCCACTTCCTTGACAAACACACCTTTGTTGGTCTTGTTCAATTGTAGTCACTCTCTCCACAATTATTTGTAATTATATAACCCCCACACAACAATTTATTTATTTTCTTGTAATACTAAATTTTTAAAAACTTTTCTTGATAATTGTTTTTAATTTAATTTCAACATTTTTTCAATGTCAAGCATAATGAATTAGTAAAATTCATTTTTTTTATATTATTTATTAATTGGAAATGATCCGTTTACAAAAAAATTTTACAAATTTTTACAAATTACACTATGTACCCGGAAATACATAGTGTAACCTAGTGTACTTCTGGGAGTACATAGTGTAGTTTGTAAATAAAAAATTTGTAAATATAACTCTTCCCTTTATTATTAACATTTCCTATATTTTAAGTCATAGCCTATTAATGTACAATAATTTTTAAAACAAAAATTCAATAGGGTCAGGCAGAGTAAGAAGTAAACTACGGTTTTACGAGTGTGTAATTTAACCATGTCTATAAAGAGACAAACTTGTGTGCGAATTACTGATTTAAGGCATATTAAAATAACAATATAAAAAGATAACAAAGTACTTATTGAAATTAGTTTAGTGTTATGTTGAGCTCGTTATTGGGGATTGGTTGTGCACTTGTGCCATAAGAATTTCTCGAATTGTTTAACGAATACGATTCATATCCCCGTATAATTTTTGTGCAGTATTTCCTCACTCCTCGATACGGACGCGCAAAATAACTGGATTAAACTATGGAGTTTGTATTTTTCGTTTAATATGACACAACAAAATTTTATACACACATAATATTTTGCGGGACTCACATTTTTGAAGAAGAAAAAAAACTATGACACGCAAAACGAATATCTATAATATTACACAATCACTTTTCTTATAACATAACTCTTATAAAATCTTTAAACTATTGCAAACCTTAGTTAAAAAAAAAAAAAAAACTATTGCAAACCTTGGGTGCTACTGCTTCACAGTACATCACTTCTAAAAAAAGAAAAAATTTAGATTTGAAAGAAATTATGAGAAAAAACTTGAAAATAAGTGGTATTAAAAATTTCCAAGTTAGGAAACTGCTGTACCCAACTCGGTACAGCATTGGCACAAAGAAAATTCCATTGGCACAAAGAAAATTCCAAGTTATGAAACTACTGTATTAAACTGAACCGAATTGTATTTTTTTGAATAAGTTATAAAATCAAACTAATTTTACAAAGTAATTTGAAATCTGTTCAGAACGGGTTTATATACCCGAACCAGTTTTGAAACTTAAACCTGTTTTGAATCGGTTTGAAATCAGTTCTGAAAAAATAAAAAAAATAAAAGTTTAGTTTAGAACCAAACTGATTGAAACTTAGGGAAATCTACTTTTTATGTTGTTGCAAAATAAATTTTCTTCCGGCAAGGACTATAACTATGTACTTCCAAAAATACATAGTTATAATATTAAAATTGTTTTTCTCTCTCTCTTCAGAAGTTGTTAGCTAATATAGAGAGAAAAAAAATATTTTCACATCATAATTATGGAGAGGGTTATATTTACAAATTTTTTGTTTATAAATTACACTATGTACTCACGGGAGAACACTAGGTTACAGTATATTCTCCCGGGAATATATAATGTAATTTGCAAAAATTTGTAAAAAAAATTTGTAAACGAATAATTCTCTCCAATTATATATTTCTTAAAATACATAGTTATAATCGCGTAGAAAGAAGAATTTTTTCATAGCAACAGGAAAAAAAAATGTACCCTTAAACTTATTTGGTTTAATTCAGCAAAAAAATGCGGTTCAAATCAATCGATGCCCACCCCTCGAATTGTTACGAAAAACTAAAACATTCAATTAAAGTTGGGCTTAAACTTGATATAATAAGGCTCAGAGGGTTGACTCATGCGATTTCTATGTTCCTTCTCAAGCCCAGAAACATTAATTTTAATCAGTAAATGCCAGCCCAAGAAATTGGTAGAGCAGTTTAACCAAAATATAATAAAACAAATAAGTATGACATTAAGGATATATCGCGTTATCTCATATAGATATCTACACTAATGATAAAAAATTTCTTACTCTTTATCTTTCCGAAAGCACAAACCCTTTTTCGGGAAAATATGAAGAAAAAAAAAAAAAAAAAACTCGCCACATTAATTCCTACAACCATTCACTGACGCTTACGCTTCAATCTCTAGTACTAAACAAGTTCTTCGAAATTTAAACTTCATAATGTCTTATATATATATATATATATATATATATGAAAAAATATTTCTCCGGCCACCCTAAAATTACGTCGTTTTGTTTATTTATCTCCTTATATTAATTGATTCATTTTTGAATGGTTATGATTCCATTTTTCTTTATCTTTCTTCATTACCATTGATCCATCTTTGTACGGTTATGATTTATTAACCGGAGATAAAATTATCTCCGGCAGCTTGAGAAACGATAAGCTCGTGTATATATATATATATATATATATATATATATATATATATATATATATATATATATATATATATATGGGAGGGTTCTTTTGACTCCAAAGTAAAACTTTTAAGTCTTACTCATTATCTTAGCCGTTGATTGACGGGAATCAACGATTGTCATTAATAATGTAATTAGTAATTAATTAATTAATATGACTTCCTAAACTATAACCGTTGGATGGACGGAATATATAAAAGACTTATTTCATTATTTCTACTAGTTTTTCTAAGACTTATAATTTTTTATTTTTAGAGTCAAATGATATATATATATATATATATATATATATATATATATATATATATATATATATATATATATACACGAAAATAATACTCTCCTGCTACAGGAGAGTAAAATCTTTTCCTACACAAATTCGTTTTCCGTACCAATTAATTTTTCTTTTCTTTTTTAATATATAATATGGGACCCACATTTAACTTGTCTCTACTTTTTTTATCTCCTACTATCCTACAACATAAGAAAACTTGAACCCATATATATATATATATATATATGGGTCTTTATTTTGTTATGTTACATGAAGGGAATTCTTATCATGCAACATTAAAAGACAAAAAAATAATAATAAAAAAAATGGGATGAGGTACTTTATTCAATAATTTTGTTTTGTCATATCTTAACATGACCAAATTATTTTTTCAAAAACATAACTCTTATTTATCCTATATATATATATATATATAGGATAGGATATTGTGACACCCAAGTCATGTTACACCCATGTGACACCCACTTAATCTCATCACACTCTTTCTCTCTTCCCTTCTCTTCCCTTTCTCTCTGATCCACCGCCGCCGCCGATGCCTCTAATTCACCGCCGCCGCCGCATCCCATAGCCGCCGTCGTGCGGCCGCATACTCCACCTCTGTTGTCGCGCCGCCCCACTCCACCGCCTTGCCGCTGCTTTTTTCAACCCGTTTCGTTGGATGAGATTCTTTTTCTTTTTTTTTTAATTTTGTTGGATGAGATTCAATAATTTTGGGTCACTTGTTTCGTTGGATAGTAGGCTTGTCGTTTTCAATTAGCAGATGTTAGTCGTTTCGTTGGATGAGATTCATTTTTTAAAAAAAAATTTGTTGGATGAGATTCAATAAATTCGGGTCACTTGTTTTGTTGGATGACATTCATTTAATTTTAAAAATTGTTGGCTTTATGTTTCGGGTCACTTGTTTGGTTCTTCAAAATGAACAATTTGTTTTGATATAGCTTGGAATTAGGAAATTTAAGCAGCCTGTGGTATTCATTGATCCACGGGAGCCTGTGGCTGTAAGAAGAGTCATACACACCCTCCAATTTAAGCAATCTGTTTGTTTAGAATTAAACATTTTCAGGGGTTCTTATGGCTTAACAGTTACATACTCCCATTCTAGATATAATGATTGATATATTTTTTACTTATACTAAATTATTAAGTATTTCTGGGATATAATTTCTTTAGCTAAAACCATGATCATGCTTTTGGTATTCATTAGAATTAGATGCTATTGATATCAGTCATTGTTGCTCAAACTTGAGTCATTTTACAGTCTTTAAACTAAGGAAGAGATAAAACACTTTTTTCGGCTGTTAAACAAAAACAAGTGAGCAGCTTGGAGTCTTGATGATGATCTTTAGCAGTGTCATGAGCAGCTTGGAGTGAAAGAATTGAGGGGGCATATCTGCTATTCCATATATTGTCTTCTCAGTTGTCACCAAGTTTCAGCATTCAAGAGAAGATTGATGAAAATGATAAGCTACATCACAAAGCACACATTTATGCAAGAACTTAATATTCAAAGTTCAGGGATATATTAAGTCCAGATCCTTGGCACATCAAGCAAGACACAAAGGCATATGACTATCACTTAACTAACAATAATAGTTAGAAGAGAACTATTATCGGATAAGAAGCTAACAAACACAACAAGTATATGGGTTAAAAGAGTTACAAGACTAAAATCTAACATAAGGAAATCAAGGTGTGGCTTTGTGACCGAAAGGTAACTACTTATAAGGATGCCCTCAGACCCTCACCCCTATCCTTAAATTAAGTTTCTTATTTTATGAGTGGTATTTTTAATGTCAAAAAGTGTGAGTACACGAATCCCATTACTTGTAGGAAGCAAGAACACAGTAACTCATGAATGAATATAATTTATATATGGGTTAAAAGAGGTGAAATGAAATGTTTCTTATCGAACAGTGAAATAATCATACACTCACGACAATCAATATATCATAAACCCGGGTTGTAATATGTACTTCTTCATCAGGTTTCCAAGGCATTAATAGCTTGGCACTTCGTGGCTACAACCTGAAAACTTTCAATTCACCACGGCTTAAAGGGTTCTGGTTGATTGATAATGGTAACGACAAGTTCATTCCCCAAAAGTTATTTAATCGGAGATAGGGCAGGTCCAAACAAAAATCATTATTGCATAAGTATTCACAAAACTCAGATTCAAACCCTAAAACTCTTAAAAATCCTACGGTTGCTAGTACATAATTCCACTTTCCCCAATCTCACAATGTTACAGCATTTTACAATAATGTAAAATCTAAGGTTGTGTTCGCATTTAGAAGAGCAGAACGAAAGGCTGACAAAACAGAGCGTAATGATTTTATACCTTATTTCAACGGCAGCGGCGGTGAATTAGAGGGGGAGGCGCGGCGGCGGTGGAGTGAGGCGGCGCGACGGCAGAGGTGGAGTGCGCGGCGGCGGTGGCGGTAGATAGTATGATGAGAGAGAAGGGAAGAGAGAAAGAGTGTGATTAGAGAGAGAAAGGAAAAGAGAGAGTGTGATCAGAGAGAAAGGGGAGAGAGAAGGGGAAGTGAGGGTGTATATAAGGATTAAATCTGGATCGTTAGATCAAAAACCTAATTTAACGGTGAGATTAGGTGGGTGTCACATGGGTGTAACATGACTTGGGTGTCACAATATCCTATATATATATATATATATATATATATATATATATATATATATATATATAGGTTGGATCCTTTGACACCAGTGTCAAATTTGAAATTTTACACCTTATCTGAGAGCCATTAGATCAAAAAAGATCAACGACTCTGATTTGTAAGCATGTGACACGATTGATCTTTTTTGATCTAATGACTCTCAGATGAGGTGTCAAATTTCAAATTTGACACCGATGTCAAAGGATTTTACCCTATATATATATATATATATATATATATATATATATATATATATATATATATATATATGTTGAGATATATAATCTCACATTGGTTGTATGTGCAACTAATGTGGAGTTTATAAGGCCTTGGGCACTCCCACCCTTTGAGCTAGCTTTTGGGGTGGTGTATCCCAAGGTTCTTTACATGGTATCAGAGCCTTGCCGCCCTCCACTTTCTCTTGTGGCGTTTCTTAGCACAGGTTGCATTGTCCACTCTTCAAGCCCAATGGGCTCTCGTGTGAGGGGACATGTTGAGATATATAGTTCCACATTGGTTGTATGTGCAACTAATGAGGAGTTTATAAGGCCTTGGGCACTCCCACCCTTTGAGCTAGCTTTAGGGGTGGTGTATCCCAAGGTTCCTTACAATATATATATATATATATATATATATATATATATATATATATATATATATATATGGGTTTATCATTTCTCAAGCTGCCGGAAATAATTTTATCTCCGGCTACTAAATCATAACCGTACAAAAATGGATCATTAATGATGATAAAGACTAAATCATAACCGTACAAAGATGGATCAATGATGATAAAGAAAGAGAGAGAAAAACGGAATCATAACCATTCAAAGGTGAATCAATTAATATAAGGAAATAAATAAATAAAACGATGTAATTTTGGGGTGGCCAGAAATAAACTTATCTCAAGTTGTCGGAGAAATATATATATATATATATATATATATATAGCAGACGAAGTCACGAACAACGGTGATCGATCGGGATCTACCCTCAAATTTTTGTTGTGTCACAATATGGACAAAAAAATTAAGTAGTTGGAAAACATTACAATTTATTTCATGACCTTTCTCTTTAACGGTTAAATATCAATTAAAAAGCTTCTTATAAATATATATATATATATATATATATATATATATATATATATATATATATATATATATAAAAGTGGGACTGCTTTGTCCACATAGGCACGCACGTAATTTCAAACCACTAGTCCACGACTTCCTGTACACATCCACCTTTAAGAGCCAAGCGTAGTCCATTGGATTTTTAGCAGGGGTGAAAGTGAGATGGGCTGGACCAAGCTTTGTTCTGAAAAATCTAAACTTATGCAAAAAAATTTCAATTTGACCTGGCTCAAGTCTAATACGAATCTAACTGTTAGCATGGCTTGGCAAGTTTATAAAAAAACAAATGGCCTAACCTAGCCCGTTAGCATGTTAATTTTTAACTTCCAAGCAGAACTATGAATCAACTTTACAAAATACTCAAATTCTGTTGCTAAATCAAAAATCATAATTTCAATGTTCAAACAGAATCATGAATCTCAACAAAACTCATACATACAATCTGCATTTAAGTCACTTTCAGATGCAAAATGCTCAAACTAAATAACATATATTTCAAACCTCCAAAAAAAAAATAACATATATTTCATCATATCTAACAAACAAATGCATACTATGTAAATTAAAATAACTACATGAATCCAACAAACACTTCATGATGCTTGTAGTAAATATAACATCACTCAAAAACTTTTAAATATATTCATATACACAATCTAACATGATGAGATGTTGGTTCCTCCTACATAAGAAATAAAGTCAGATTTCTATTAAAATATAATCAAATATAATTAAGTTATAAATAATTACAATTGATTAAATTTATATTTATATTTTTTCTTCAACGCATACTTATTCTATTTTATATTATTTGAAATAAATAGTATAATATAGGCCGGCCTATTAGGTTTATAGGCCAGACCTTGTGAAAGTGGGCCTACGACCTTTTTATTGAACAAGCTTTTTCAAGGCCCAAGTTCGGTCTATTTTACAAAATATACTAGGTCAGGTTTGGCCTGACGTAGGCCGAGCCGTAGACCCCTGTAAGCTAGCATGGCCCTGTTTCACCCCTAATTTTTAGTATTACCTTGCAATTTGGCCCAATTACAATGCCAATTATACAAGTTTTTTTTTATATAGATAACCTAGAGGTATCCTCACTCAATTTTCTCTGGTCACTTTTTTTTCAAAATACGACTCCCTAGGTCTAGCATTATACAAGCTTTTTATGCTTTGAGACTTTAACCAATAACTATAATGCAACTATTTCTTTTATTTATGTATTTATTTATTGGAACAAGATAAGGTTTAATGTTTTTCATGTTATAAAAAAAAAATTTATTTTTTATATGTTGTAAATATTAGAATTTTATCTATTTATTTGTATTAGCTAGAATATTCTAGAAGTGTATTTTGTGCTTAGCTCATTAGGTTTTTTAGTACTCTTTAAATAGAGAGCTCTTGTATAGATATTATACGATTCAATAATATACAAATCTTTTTTTCTAGTTTGTATCAGAGCTCTTGATTCTGAGGGCTCTGCTTCCGCAAATCACCGCCTTTAAAAACCAAACCTTATTTGCCTTTCGCCGCCAAAAAATTGCCGCTGGAAAAAAAATTCGAGGACCTTTTGGACCGTGAGGACCCTGTTTCACTCTGTTTTCTCAGATTCTATCATTCTACGGAGGTTTCTTTTTCATCAGACGACCGGAATAGCTAAAAAAAAAGTGAATTGTTCACTCGACTTCTTGTACTGGTACTTTGGCTAAGACTGGTAAGAACTCACGCACTCATTCTTTTGTTACTTCTTGTATTGATTTCAAAACTTCATGGATTGTGGATTCTGGTTCTACTGATCATATGACTTGTTGCACTAATCTTTTTCTTTCTTATAATCCTACTGTTGGTATCCGTACTATAGCCATAGTTGATGGATCACACACATCAATTGCAGGTTCTGATAACATTAAAATCCAACCCTCCTTGTGTCTCAAGAATGCTCTCCATGTTCCTCAACTTTCTACCAATCTCCTTTCTACTCATAAGCTTACTACAGATTTGAATTGCAATGTAACCTTTTTCCCTACTCATTGGATTTTTCAGGATCTCACCACGGGGAAGACGATTGGAGTTGTTAAGGAGCAGGGTAGGTTGTATTATCTGGTTCTAGACTTTGATGCAGAAGGTACCAGAGATTAGACTTTAATGACTCTTCAGTCTACTTTAGATTCTCTTATTTGGCTTCATCACAAGCGCTTGGGTCATCCTCCTTTTAGTTTACTTAAGTCTATGTTTCCGTATTTGTTTGTGTCTCAGCCTGTTGAGTCTTTTAATTGTGATGTCTGTCAGTTTGCAAAACATCATCGTGTATCCTTTCCTTCTAATGAAATAAAAAGTATTGAACCTTTTACTATTATTCATTCTAATGTTTAGGGACTTTTCAAAGTCCCTAATGTTTCCGGTGCTAAACGGTTTCTCTCTTTTATTAATGATTATACTCGGATAACATGGATATTTTTTGTGAAAGATAAGGCAGAAGTGACACAATTGTTTATTCAGTTTTATTATATGACTAAAACCCAATATGGTAAAAGTATCAAACACTTGAGATCAGATAATGGTACAAAATATGTTAGTCAACGTCTTTCCCAGTTTATTAAAGACAAAGGAATGACTCATGAGCTCACATATGTGGATACCCCTCAACATAATGGAGTTGTTGAAAGGAAAAATCAACATTTTCTCGAAGTCATCAGAGAATTATTGTTTCAGACTTCTATACCCAACTCTTACTTGGGAGAAGCTTTATTAACTGCAGTTTTATTTGATCAACCATTTAACCTCCCGAATCCTTGGCCATGTAAATCCTCTTGATCTCATGACTTCTTTTTTTCCTTCTTTATTTGATCAACAAATGAAACACTACTTTATATTAAATAAAAAATTAAGTTGCGGGTTAACCCATTTTAACCTACCTTAATACGAGACAAAATTTTGGATTAGTTGACGGGTTAAAATATTCAACCCAACCTACCAAAATAATTGAGTTGAATGAGCCGACCTAATAAATAAGATCTATTTTGTCATCTCTATTCACTCTTCAAAATGTAACTTTTGAGAGAAGATTTTGTTATTTTCTTATAATTTAGTTAACTTGATAAAAAGAAAAAAAAATAATGAAAATAACGGTTGAGATAAATTCCATTAAACTTTACCAAAATTGTATATATATTAACGTTTCTCCTGTTACAAAAAATAAAAGTATCTCCTGCAACCCCAAAATGACGTTATTTTAGGGTTTGAGATGAAAAAAAGGATATTTTAGTAACATTTATAATACAAGAGAAAATAAAATTTCTAAAATATCCTTTATTTTTTTCTTAATCCCCCAAATAATGTCGTTTTGGGAATGCTGAAGATAACTTTTTTTTATACATGAAGAGAATTTAAAAAAAAAACAAGAAACAAGAAAAGAACCAAAATAGTCAGCGAGCACCCCTAATACGAGGAGTGGCTGAAGAATCTGCAAGCAAAGAAAATAGTCATCATCCATTTTCAGGTGATCAAGCAGAAGATTCGCCATCCAATTAGCACAACTGTTAGCCTCCCTTATCGTGTGAATGAAGTCAATTTGCCAATTTCGATTTATCAATGCTCAAATCTAAGTCACCAAATATGGCTCTCGAGCGATCTCACCGTGTGAAAGAAGATAACTTTATCCCATTTTGCGGGAGATATATATATATATATATATATATATATATATGGAAAAATAAGTCTTATGTTGTAGAAAAATTCTAATCTCATGTCATGGATACATCAAGTGTAGGACTCACTTATTTAAAAAAATTTAAAAAAAAAGAGTGGCACACATTTTTATGGTGTGTGTAGGAAGAGTTTGTTTTCTCATGCAACATGAGAAAAATAAACCACACACACACACATATATATAGGGATATGATGAACTTACATCAGTATAAAAATAATAAATCCAATTTCACCCTTAAAATGAAAGACTGTTACTTTAAATGTGTATAAAAAAAAACTCCAAAATTAAAATTAAAATGTATGATCGATAAACATTTGTTAAGATTTTGTTATGTTTGGTTGTACTCTAACAGGTTAGTCTATGGTTTAAAAAAAAAACAAGTATCAGATGATTTTATGAGTAAAGATATATAGTTTAATTGGAGGCAAAATAAGCCTAACTCGTCGGGTTGGCCCGTTTAACTCGACCCGTATAAGGGTGGGTCAAAACGGATTCAACCCAATTTTTTTTTCAATGTCAAGTTGTACTTTTTTGTCATATTAAACTTTTGTGATATTCAAAAATTTTAACTTAGTACTCTCTTAGAAAAAATGAGTTCTCCAAAATATTTTACTTAAGACAAAGGTTATCCATATATGGTGGCAAAAATGAGTTTCTAAAGAGTATTCGACTAAATATTAGCATACATTTAGGTTTGATATTGAAGAAAAAGTTAAGGGGAGTGTGAAATAAAAATTAATGATATTATAAAATTAATAAAGTATAATTTTTTAAACTGGTTGACCCACCAACCCGCCATAAAACAAGACGAGTTCATATTTTCAACCCAGTTTTAAGAGTTGGGCCAACTTGCTCGAATTGTGCTAGTTGGGTATTTGATGAATATATATATATATATATATATATATATATATATATATATATATATATATATATATATTCCTTACATTTTTTGTTAATCAATAATACGTCTAACGTTTAAAACACTTATATTGATGTGTTAACTTTAAATAGCACTATTAAATTTTCTCATATTGTTACTGTTTTGCCCTCTAGTTATTTGTTAGCAAGAGTTCAAAATCAACTCCTAAAAGCTTGAGCAACTACCCCCTCCTCCAACAAAAATTAAAATAAAAAACAAAATTTATACTAAACCTAATAAGCAAACTACATTCCCGAGTAATCAAGGAAATGTATATAAGTTATAATAGGGAATTTTTAGTTTCGGTATATGGTGTTGACACTATAACAAAATGAAGCTAAGTCCTATCGTAAATTTTTCCATACTAAATCTTTAGAAGCACATACTATCATAATGAATCTAACCTCTAAATAGTGGCCGACCTAGTTTTTTTTTATGGGGGACAAAAATAAAACATCGAAGTTATAAGTGTTAATTGTTGATACAAAATATGTTTTGATGATAACAAAGAGACAACAACAAAAAGAGAACAACCTTGATCAAGAGCATCGGCGGACCCACGTTGGTATCAATGTCTGCAAGTGCAGACATGAAATTTTGGAGAAATTTTTTTTGACTACATTGTCTAATATCCTCCTTTAGCTGTTATGTACCCTTTGTCCATCATTTAAGAAAATAAACAATTTTGACAATAACTGCAATTAACAGTCCAATTTTTATATTTGATGACAATGCATGTAAAGAAATGCATCTTGTAATTATAGTACCAAAATTGAATGAGCGGAATGTTTATTAGGTATAATTAATTATATTTTATATCAAAATAATAAAAAAAATGAGGCAAGATTATTTTGCATGGATATAAGAATAAAAATCTTAACAAATAATCATTGCCTGAAATTGTGAAATTATTATTATTCTTAAATATAGGTCTCAAAATTCTGAGTATTGAGAATGAAAAAAAAATAACAAAAGAAGAATCACTTTTACGTGACTCTTGATTATTATTATTTTTTTGTTAAGTTGAAGTTTTCATTTCTTTTCTTTTTATATTATTTTGTTTTTTAATACATTTAAAAAAATTAAAAAAATTTCTAGGGCGCTGCCCCCGAACCCTCATCACTAAATGTGCAGACATAAATAAAATTTTCTGGGACCGCCACTGATCAAGAGCAAAAAGTATTAACCATGTGTGGGGATCAAAGATGTATGTTGAAGCTACACAAGAAGATTAATGACATCAAAGTTATAACACATGAATGAGCTTTGAGAATAGCGAGAAGCCAAGAGCAATTCAATCAAGTCCAACAAGGAAGAATAGAAAAACTAAGGTCAAAGGCAACAAATCAAATATCACAACCATGGTGAAAAAGGAGCAAAATCAACAAATTGTCAAGCGTTATCATATCCTACAAGTCAAAGCATCAAGCTCAAGTAAAGATCGAAGACACAAGACATGATGCTAAGTCTAAAATCATATTTAAAATATATATTTAGGACTTAGACTTATATGTAAGGGTACATGGTATATTGCATTGCATGAGTTTAAAATTTTTCTCAAAGTAAACATGTTTTTCAAATTGCATAATCCATAACCCTTAAATATTTTAAAGAAATTTGAAAAACCCATGGAAAATGTAACACCTCGTCTGCAGCCAGTGTATTAACATACAAATGGTATTTAAAAGCGCATCTTGCAATAATTAATCGCGGAAGCAACATATTCTTTTAATTTAAATTCTCCATGCTAATCCTCATGGTGGATTAACTTTTCCTTTTAATAACAATCCTTATGTAATTGCAACACTAAAATAAACCTGAAATACCTCGTACTCATAAATAACAATTCAAAAGCATCCATAACACATGTTGCTACGATACAAATACTCAAGTCAATAAATAACAGATTATTTAATAATGGCATAGACAACCCCTATGCTCACATCAAATAACATTATAATCCATCAAGTCTAGTCATAATAAAGTCTCATCATGGCAAAATGCATAATCATAATATGCATGACTCATAGCAATAATGAAATCTCTATGCTGGCCTCTTGTCTCTATCAGTGTTCGTCTCACTAACATCATCTCCTGAAAAATGTGCCCCAGAAGGGGTGAGATTTCTAACAGAAATCTCAGTAAGACAAGGGGTCCTCAAGGAATCCTCCACCCCAAGCTCACTTACAGGTATAATATAAGTTCTAAAACAGTGCAGGCAGTATGTAAAGAAGCAGATTAATAACAAGATAAAGGGAATGGATATACCGGGCCATTTATAGCAATAACAATGCAGTATATAAAATGAGCATGCCATGCACTATATCAAATGAATGTGCAATGCTGCATATGTCCATGTCATGTGTGTATGCATCATACTGGTCAGAGAATAAAATGTAGGGATTACGTACGTCTACAAACCACTGTACACTTATACCTCATCCACGGAGTTTCCATCTTCTATGTCTCCACATACTCAGGGATTACCGTCTAGGTGAAACACCCCACGTACGTAACATATGGCAAATGCACAATATCATAATCCTGCTCAAAAGCATATCCGATACTCATAATATAACATATATAATTCCATAATCCAGCTCAACAATAGATCCAATACTCATAACATAAACAGATATAATTTCCGGAAAACATACCATGCACATAAACCAATCCCCCATGGGGTTTGGTAGAACAAGCAACGAATAAAACCGAGGGCCAAATGCTTACATGTATCGGTAAAGTCCTCTAATACCAACTCAGTATCACGTGGTCACCAACAACCAAACAATCCAGCGAGTCACAATCTGGTTTAATGGAAAATACATCATCAATAATAATATCTTACAATTTCATGTCAAATTGAACATGTTTTCTTTTCGTTTAGCGTACTGCAAGCTTCTCCCAAAGCCCCCAACCACAAACAGTCTTTACCAATTTTAAAATTGCAGTTGCAACTCTTTACCAAATACTCTAAGATATTAATATGTTAAACTAGACATCTCAATCTTTCCAAAGACATATTTTATGTCTCAATCAGAGTTGTATAACTCCGATTATGATTTTCACAAAGTTCCTACAATAAACTGAATTTCCAGCAATAGGGTCGCGAATTCAAACATAAACTGCGATCAATCCACTTATTCAATGGATCTTAAAATTTATAGGGTTGTGTCCCTATGTGTTAGCTTCACATAGGTCTAATCTTCACTCAATTTGGAGCTTTGTAGCTCGAGATATCGTGATTTTACTAAACTAGATCGATGTTGTCTCGCGAAGTATTCGATTACTGCATTTTTTCAGAAAGTATTCGAATACTGCCCGAAAAGTATTCGAATACTTCTTCGACAGAATGCAGAAGACTGAGTTTTTAAGGTATAATTGACCTCAAATGATCTCCCAAACTTGTTTAGTCATTTAATTAACATACCAACACATTTTAAACACCAAAACAACTTCAAGACTCAGCCTTTAACCTAAATCATGCTTTCTATCATGAAGAACAAATGAAAGGTCATTTTTTTCACATGAACTCAAGAGGGATGTTTGATATATACCTTGGGCTCACCAAAACAGCAAAATGAGGGAACTTGGATGGCTTTGAAGTTGCTCCAACCCACTGACCAAAGGGTGCACGAAAATCCAAGGAGAAAGCTTGGTTCTTTCCCCTCTAAGATGGCACCTTGATGCTCCAAGAAGTAAAGGAATTACTCTTAATCAAGAAGGAATGGTGGCAACCCTCACACTCACCAAACAGAATTTAAACACCTTTTAAAACACATTTTTCTTCTACAAGACCTAAGCTTTAGTGGGTTGAGAATGATTCCATGGCATAAAGGTGGATAAAGATGGAGACTTGATGTGGTTTAGTGAGAAAATAGTAAGCTTTCGTGGAGGCAAGGCTAAGGCACTATAGAGGAACTCCCATGGCAGCCACACAATACTACTAGGCAGCTAACATTTGTTAGAAAATACCCTAGGATTTAGTGCCATTTAGCTATTTATAGGTTCATTAACTTAAACTAACAGTATTAGTTGTAATAACTCCACTAATCATTTTTCTACCAAACTTAATATTATGAACCTAGTCATTTTTCTAGGAATTATCATATTCTTCTTATAATTTTTCGTAACACTTTACTGGTACGCGTTTTATACATAGCCGGTATGATACATAGTATCAAGGGAAACAGAAGAAAACGAAGGAAAAATCAAGAGGAAACTTGTATTATTTCATAGATGCCTTTTCATAACCTCCTGCAGTAGTATTTATATGTCATGTTCTAATTACAATCAGGACCCATTTGCCCACGTGGCATTATTCTATTGGATCACATGGTTAACTAACTAACCAACTACAAACTACTTTAACTAACTACCCAACATTGTCATCCATCCATGCTGGTGTTCGTTTTCCCCTCATTGACTTGCATGTACTCGTAACAATAGCTCCCCTCTCCAGCGAAACCTTGTCCTCAAGGTTTGACTTTGGATAGGCTAATCGAAATGCTTCTGCAGGCTCCCAAGTAGCATCTTCCGGAACTGTGTCTGACCATTGGATGAGGAATTGCTCCTGAGGCTTTCCACTAACATCTATTGAGCGAGTAGCCAATATTGACAATAGTGACTAAACTGGTTTATTATCCACACTTAGTGTTGGTAGAGGAGCAACTGGAACGGTTGTATTCCCACGGAAAGGTTTCAAACAGGAAATATGGAAGGTGGGGTGAATTCTAGAAGATGCAGGAAGATCCAATTGGTAAGCTACTGAACTGATCACCTTCTTTATTGCGAAAGGACCATAAAAATGCTTTGCAAGCTTCTGACTTGTACGGTTCATAACTGATAATTGACGATAAGGTTGTAACCTTACCAACTCAAGGTCACCTTTTGCTAGAACCAACTCACGACGATGACGATCTGCTTGATCCTTCATCCGGTTCTGTGCTCGCAACAAATTGGCTTTCAAATCAGATAATACTTCATTCCTTTGACAAAGAATTGTGTCTAGAGCTTCAATTGTAACTAACCCCCTATGATAATGAGAGATTGTGGGAGGGACCCTACCATAAAGTGCATGGAATAGAGACATCCCAATAGCAGAATGAACAGAAGAATTATACTGTAATTCTGCCCAACATAAGAAGGTTGACCATCGTTGATGTTGTTCAGAACAGAAGGCACGTAGATACTGTTCCAAGTAGCGGTTGGTGACTTTAGATTGGCCATCCGTTTGTGGGTGATAACTAGAACTAGCTTTGAGTTTAGTACCACTCAAGGAGAAGAGTTTCTGCCAAAATTTACTCATGAAGATTGGATCTCTATCTGCTTCAAGTGAACAAGGGAACCCGTGCAATTTAACTACATGTTCACAAAAATTTCTGGCTACTGTAGCTGCTGTATATGATGAAGGTAGTTCCATGAAGTGAGCATACTTTGATAATCGATCCACTACCACCAAAATTGTAGATAATCCATTCGAAACTGGCAAGCTGGTTATAAAATCCAATGTAAGGTCTTCAAATACAGCTTTCGAAATGGGAAGAGGTTGCAAAAGACCCAAAGGTGCTGAAGTGCTTGTTTTGATCTATTGACAAATGATACACTCATTAACAAATTGTGTAACATCTCTTTGCATGTGTTGCCAGTGGAATGAAGCAGACAAACGAAGAAAAGTTTGAAGAGAACCTGCATGGCCACCTAAAGGTGTAGAGTGTGCTTCCTCCATAAGCTCAGATTTCATAGAAGAATCCAAACTCAAGTGAAATCTGCCTTTATGATATACTATTCCATCTCTGCAAGTAAAAGAATTGTCAGCCAAGTTGCCATCATTACATTTCTGATGTAATGAAATCAACTCAGGATCTTGTGAATTTTCAGCTCTTATACAATCAAGGAGCTCAAACTGAGGTTTTGAAATGAGAGCTAATAAAGAGCTCTTAGTTGAATCCTCAAAGTCTTGATAATGCATCTGCTACTATATTAGAGGAGACAAGTTTGTACTCAATGGAGAAGGAATATCCAAGGAGTTTGTGGACATATCGATGATGTTCTGGAGTCTGTATAGTTTGAGAAAGTAATTCTCTTATACTTTGATGGTCGGTCCTTATAATGAAGTGCCCACCAAGGAAGTAGTGTCTCCACTTCTTAACTACCTCAGTGATTGCAAACAGTTCCCTTACATAAGTAGAAGAAGCTACCATTCGAGGACCCAATTTCTTACTAAAAAAACAATATAGGTCTTCCATTCTGAATGAGTATCGCTCTTATGCCACAATTTGAAGCATCTCTTTCAACTATAAACACAACAGAAAAATCAGGTAAACCGAGTACTGGTGTGGAACTCATTGCTGTTTTCAGATCACAAAAAGCCTTAGCTGCTTCAAGAGACCAATTCAATTTCTCTGATTTCAGCAACTCTATAAGAGGCCAAGCTGTATTTTGACTTTGATCAGACAAACACAAGGGTTTTGAGAAAGTGTTTTCAAATTAAACGTAAAAAAGAAAAGTAGTATTTATATGTCCTGTTCTAATTACAATCAGGACCCATTTGCCCACGTGGCATTATTCTATTGGATCCCATGGTTAACTAACTAACCAACTACAAACTACTTTAACTAACTACCCAACATAGTCATCCATCCATGCTGGTGTTCGTTTTCCCCTCACTGACTTGCGTGTACTCGTAACACGGTATTAGTTTGAATATCTCTGCTCATTATATTTACTCCAAACTTGATATCCTATACCTATATATATTTATAGGAATATTTGTATTTTTATTATAATTTTTTAAAATACTTCACTGGTACGCATTTATACTGCGAAGCAAAACCAATATCTGCACTTTTCATCAGAAGAGTGACTTTAAGCATTATTTGACTTTTTAAATAATTATCTTATCATAATTATGCATAATCTTTATCAAATGCATGCTCTGACATCGATAATGTTATTTTATTAATTATTTAGCGGCGCAAGTTCTTACAGAAAAGATCCTTGACATATTTATAACTTCAAAACATATTTACCAAGTCAAGATTTTTCATAAAAAATGACTGGAAGCAAGCCAGAACATATTTGAACTTAAAATTTGCTGCTTAATTTGGTTGTTGTCTTTTAGACAATTTTTTGTATCAAAGATGACACATTTGGATCTTGTGTTCTCATAAAAGTTGAAGATATCTCTTTTATATTTCCAAAGAGACCAAGATCACATCAATATGTTAAGAATAACTCAAGTTATGCCAAAAATATGAAATAATGTTTTTGCTGTCGAATTTTTAACCTTTAACAAGGTTGGTAATCAATTACCTAAGTATGATAATCGATTACTACTCAATAGTAATCGATTACCACTGACCAGAAATAAAAAATAAAGGTCATAAATGGTTATAAACTACTAGTTTTCGGTAAAATCACTATATATACACTCCCAAAGGCCCTAAAATAATTTGGGCATCATTCCTACATATCTTAAGCATACTTTGAGAGTCTCTACATAATAATTTGCATATTCTTTCATATCTTTCAAAGATCAAATATATCTGAGCTCGTGTTATGAAAATCCATATACTCATAGTACTTCAAGTTGTATATCCACACTTTGATAGTGTATATTTATTTCCAAACACTTCCTTGTTTGTATTCTTGAGTTGAGAGTGTTCTGAAACCCATTGTATTTGAGAGGTACCCAAATAGCTAAGTAAATTTGAAGTGAAAGGCATTCAAGAGCCCGAAATCTTGGAAGATTGTAAGGCATCCAAAAGCTCAAAGTCTTGGAAGGTTATAGTGGTTTGTCATGTGTAACGCCCGACCGCTTCAAGAATCAATGACTATTCCCACATACTAACACGAGACTTTTCAGTGTGCTTTTTCCTCACTCGCACACTTCCCGGGAAAACTTCCCAGGAGGTCACCCATCCCAGAATTGCTCCAAGTCAAACACGCTTAACTATAGAGTTCTTCCGATCCGGGCTACCGAAAAGCAGATGCATCTTGTTAGTATAGGTAGTATACCAATTAATTTTTATAAGCTATCCCAAACTGTGCAGTCTCATACCTGCACAGTCTTTGGAATCCCTCTTTTTCGGGTGTCGATTCGATTCATTCATGCATGTAACCCCCCCACTGGAAGTCTATCAAGAGCCGCTCCTTGTCCGTGCCTTTTTGCACCGGCGATCACTCCCCGTCCTCGTCAACGCTAGGGATTTTACATGCCCACCAGGTTCCGCCTGGTTCGTCCTCGAACCACACCCGAAAAGTCTTGGAAGGTTATGGTGGTTTGTCATGTGTAACGCTCGACCGCTTCAAGAATCAATGATTATCCCCACATACTAACACGAGACTTTTCAGTGTGCTTTTCTCTCACTCGCACACTTCCCGGGAAAACTTCCCAGGAGGTCACCCATCCCATAATTGCTCCAAGTCAAGCACGCTTAACTATAGAGTTCTTCCGATCCGGGCTACCGAAAACCAGATGCATCTTGTTAGTATAGGTAGTATACCAATTAATTTTTATAAGTTATCCTAAACTGTGTAGTCTCATACCTGCACAGTCTTTGGAATCCCTCTTTTTCGGGTGTCGATTCGATTCATTCATGCATGTAACCCCCCACTGGAAGGCTGTCAGGAGCCGCTCCTTGTCCGTGCCTCTTTGCACCGGCGATCACTCCCCGTCCTCGTCAGCGCTTGGGATGTTACATGCCCACCAGGTTCCACCTGGTTCGTCCTCGAACCACACCGTACTGGAAGAGAGGCCCTGCTCTGATACAACTTGTAACGCCCGACCGCTTCAAGAATCAATGACTATCCCCACACACTAACACGAGACTTTTCAGTGTGCTTTTTCTTCACTCGCACACTTCCCGGGAAAACTTCGCAGGAGGTCACTCATCCCAGAATTGCTCCAAGTCAAGCACGCTTAACTATGGAGTTCTTCCGATCCGGGCTATCGAAAAGCATATGCATCTTGTTAGTATAGGTAGTACCAATTAATTTTTATAAGCTATCCCAAACTGTGCAGTCTCGTACCTGCACAGTCTTTGAAATCCTTCTTTATCGTGTGTCGATTCGATTCTTTCGTGCATGTAACCCCCCATTGGAAGCCTGTCAGGAGCCGCTCCTTGTCCGTGCCTCTTTGCACCGGCGATCACTCCCCGTCCTCGTCAGCGCTCAGGATGTTACATGCCCACCAGCTTTCTCCTGGTTCGTCCTTGAACCTTATAAAATGTAACAACCCGTGTATACCCGGTTTGTTAACATGTCATCGTATTAAGCTACGCTTAATTAAAAAATTGCGGAATATCTTTTTCTTTTCAATTATGACGTCATTATCATTACCAACTTGATTACTTAATCATTTTTAAAACATCGCCTGTATGTAAATTGCAAATAGACAGCGAACTGAAATACCTCAATATATAAATAACATAAGTATGTCTCTAGTCACGGAACTACAACACATAGACCGGACAAACCTGATAGTTTTTACAACTCAAGCTAAAATTACTAACATCAAAGCGGCATGGACAAACCTCATGCTCACCAAATAAGGCAACAAGCTCAACAAGAGTCTCAACTCAAATATCATAATAATGACAGAAAACTTAAACAGCATCCAATATCCAGTCATGTCAGCATACCGCATAAAATAATCAACTAAGCTCTGGCCTCCTGCCGCCAGAGGCATCAGCTCCCAAGTTACTTGAACCCATGGTAGTTAAAATCTGAATTTAAATCTTAAAATCCCGATTTTAACGATCTATTTTTGCTAAAATGATTTAGATTTCACTTAAAATCCTTTCCAATATAAAATCCCGATTTAGACATTTACTTAAGTCCCTATTTTAAGATTTAAATCCCGATTTTAACTATTGGAATGATGTTAAGCAAGTTAGAAAAATTGTTGAACATAACATTGCTAATGTTTCATCCAAAGATGAATGGATTGTGGAAAATGAAGGAACTTTATCTCATGATGAAAGTTTAGATGAAGACAATTTTGAATGATGTAGTTGAAGATCACGTGGAACAAAATGTCTTCGATGATAATAACTTGAATGATTTATTAGCTTAGACCCTTAGAGTGTGACAATTGTATGCAAATGTATAAGGATGATGGCAGGTAGTCTATTTTTTTAATTTTTTTTATACATAAGCATATGTATATAAAAATTTAATTTTAGAGTGCAGGTAAAATCTACGATTTGTATTATGATTTTACGATTTACGATTTTTTATTCCCTTTCCGATTTTAAGTAAAATCCCGATTTTGACTACCTTGCTTGAACCTGAAATAAGCAGCCCCAAACGTGGAGTGAGATCTCTAAACAAGAAATCCCAGTAAGACAATGGGTCATCAAGGATCTTCCACCCCAAGCTCACTTACATGTGCAATATAAGTTCAAAAGCAGTTTAACAATATCATTTTCTAATCAGTACAATGCAGCAGATAATCATGTCATGTGTGTCAATACTATTCTACTGGCCAGAGAAGTGCAGGAATACGTCTATTACCCACACAGTACGCGCCCATGTCGTACCTACTCACAGGATTGCATCCCGTCTAGGTGAACACCACATACATATCATAAGTCATTGCACATATCAGCTCAAAAGCATTTCAAATATAAAAGCATGTAAACACAGCATGCATATAAACCATTCCCCATGGGGTATGGTGGAACCACACAATGGCTAAACCGAGGACACAAAAACTTACCTTACAAGCTAACTATCCAAGCCAAGAGTCCACACTAGCTCAAAGTCGTCAAACAACACAATCACAGTCTGCTTATACCAGAAATATCATCAATACTCATGCTCTATAATTTCCTGTCAAAAGGAATACGTTTTATATTCTCATTTTCGCTTACTGCAAGCTTTTCTCAAAGCCTTAAGCATTAAACTGCGTTTACTCTTTTTAAAGCTTTAATTGCAGCTCTTTATTGAAAATTCTAAGATTTTAATTTGTTAAACTAGACATCTCCAGATTTACAACGAAATATTATATGTCCCAATCAGAGTTGTATAACTCCGGTTATGTTTTACGCAAGGTGACTGCTGCAAACGGAATTTCCAGCAACCAAAATGCGACTTAAAATTGATACTGAGATCAAATAACTTATCCAATGGCTACAAAATTTTACAGAGTTGTAGCCCTATATGTTAGCTTCACATAGGTCCAAATGGCACTCAATTTCAAGCTCTGTAGCTCAAGATATCAAATTTTTACTAAAACAAGTTTGTTGTTATCCAAACCAAAATATCGAGATATTACCAAAGAAATATCGGGATATCGATATCCGGATATTTCTGGAGGAATATCCGGATATCAATATCCGGATATTGGTTTTCCAATATCAGGATATTTTGCGACAGTAAGCCAAAAATGCAATTTTTAAGAGTTTTTCATACAAGGTTCAACTTTTAACACTTCCAGACCTTCAAGCATGCATTTTTACTCTCTTTTAAGTTCATATACTGATTGGTTACTCATTTAACTCATTAAACATGCCAAGACTCCACTTTTAACCATTAAAACTCATGATCAAAGGTTGAGTATGTTTACCAAGCTCTCAAAACAGTGAAAGGCAGTGATTTGGAGCTTCTAATGCCACTCCACAGAGCAGCAACCAAAGGGCCACGAAAATCCACTTCAAGGTGGTTCCTTTCTTCACAAAGGTCACCACTTGAAGCTCCCACAACTAAGAAAAAGCTCCAACAACTCAACCCCACCCCCTCACACAAGACAACACCCTCAACTCAGAAGATGACACATTTCACCCTCACCAATGCTCACACCCAAGTGTTTACTTGTTTAGAGTTGAAGAAATCCAAGAAAGGAGGTGGCTTGGAGGTTTTTCTCATGCAAGGTGACCAAGGAGAAGGGTGGCAGCAGCCAAGCTCTCAGAATTTTACGTAGGAGGCACAAAATCTGACCTAGAAGTGTGTGCCATGACCTTATATAGGCCACTCAAGTCTTAATCGCACTGTATTAGCGCTAAATGCTACGCTTAGCATTTTAATCCCAAGCTTAGAATTCTGAACCTACTCATTTTTCTAAGATTTATCATATTTTTATTATATTTTTGGAACATCTTTCCGGTACGCGCTTTTCCATAGCCAGTATCAATTCTGGCATTAGTTCTCATTATTTTGACTTGAAACTCGTTTTACAAGTCCTAGATATTATTCTAGTAATATTCTCACACTTATTATAATTTTCTGGGATACTTCATTGGTATGCATTTATACCGAGTAGCAGAACCGGTATCTGCACTTTTCGTCAGAAAAGCGACTTTCAGAATTATTAATTACTTTCTATATTTATTTAAGCCTTCTCATAATTATTAAGGTCAATTATGGAATTATTTCCTAATCTCTCATAATTAATTAATTAATTTCCTTAATTAACGGTGCAGGTTCTTACATCATGCACCCGTGAAGCTTGACGAATAGTGAAAGAATTGATCGATTGGCTTCAGTCTGGACGAGGTCATAAGTGGTAGCGACCGAATCAGTATATATTGAGTTTGCATTTTTCTAAATACTTACTCTTTATTTCTAGCACTTTAATTGCTTCTTTGATATGTTGTATGTGCTAGCATATAATTTATAATTGTGATTTATGTTATAGATTGTTTGAATGAATTGATTAGTTTTTCATATATTAAAGTTTGTCTGAAATGATAACTTAGAAACTAGAAGGGGACTTTTGCAAAAAAAAAATTAATACTCAATTCACCCCATCTTGAGTATGGAAGCCAGATTCCTAACATTAATAAAATTAATAAAAGGGATTTGCTATTATAAATATTTCTGAAAAAAGGGATACTATTAAGAGTAATAGTCCATTATCATTAAAAAATATTATTTTATATATAATAATAAGGGAGGGGTGACTGCCAATTCATGTCCCTCTGTTTAATCTGTCGCCTTGGAGAAAAAAGCTAATAAATGAAAAATAGCCATAATAAAATCCCAAATAACAAATAACATACACGCTGCATTAAGCCTAAAGAGAATATATTAGGGGAGAAGAATATAGAAACTACATAAAAGAACTTTAATATTTGGGAGAGAATTAAGATAGAGGCAAAATTAAGATAGAGGAAAAAAAAAAAATATATAATTATTTTAATAAAAAATAACAGATACATAGTCATTTTGAACCAATTTACGGATCTATTGCACCCGTTTTGCCCAATTTAGGTGACTATGTCTCACCCAATTTAGGCGAAATAGGCTAGGGAGTTTTGCCCAATTTAGGTCAAACTAGTTTCGCCCAATTGGGGGGAGACTCATGCCCTCTATTCACCCCTTCCAAGTGCGATTGGCCCAGTTATCCCTATTCAAACTCCTCTAATCTCCACACTCTTGACAACTATTCTCTATCATAAACCTAATCTCCACACTTTTCATACTCTCTTTTATTTTTTCTATTTATATATTTAAGAATGAGTTCACATTCTGATTCTATTAATGTTGTTTTATATTATAATGGTAGGAAAGTGAAAGGCTGACGTGGTGTAGTTTTTGAAAGAGAAAAAAAGCCAACACGTATCAAGCGCAGTGTAATGCCTGACAACTTGCAAGGATCAACGACTGTCCCCACACACTAACACGAGACTTTTCAGCGTACTTTGTCCTTACTCACACACTTCCTGGGAAAACTTCCAGGAGGTCACCCATCCCAGAATTGCCCCAAGTCAAGCACGCTTAACTATGGAGTTCTTTCGTTCCGGGCTATCGAAAAGTAGATCATCTTGTTAGTATAGGCAATAGCAATTAATTCTTATAAGCCATTCCCAACTGTACCGTCCCATACCAGCACAGTCTCTGGAATCCCTCTCTTTCGGGTATTGATTTGATTCATTCATGTACTCCCATCGCTGGAAGCCCGTCAGGAGCCGCTCCTTGTCCATGCCCTTTCGCACCGGCGATCACTCTCCGCCCTTGTCAGCGCTTGGGATGTTACATGCCCACAAGGTTTCGCCTGGTTCGTCCTCGAACCACACCGTACTGGAAGAGAGGCCCTGCTTTGATACCACTTGTAATGCCTGGCAACTTGCAAGGATCAACGAATGTCCCCACACACTAACACGAGACTTTTCAGCGTACTTTGTCCTCACCCACACACTTCCCGGGAAAACTTCTCAGGAGGTCACTCATCCCAGAATTGCCCCAAGTCAAGCACGCTTAACTATGGAGTTCTTCCGTTCCGGGCTACCGAAAGGTAGATACATCTTGTTAGTATAGGTAGTACCAATTAATTCTTATAAGCCATTCCCAACTGTACCGTCCCATACTAGCATAGTCTCTGGAATTCCTCTCTTTCGGGTGTTGATTCGATTTGTTCATGTACCCCGTCGCTGGAAGCCTGCCAGGAGCCGCTCCTTGTCCATGCCCTTTCGCACCGGCGATCACTCTCTGTCCTCGTCAGCGCTCGAGATGTTACACGCAGCTCAACAATTAATGAATTGCATCAAAGAATTCGTCAAAAGTTAGCTCTCCATGGTAACCAATCTATCACTCTAGTCACGACAAGATTACGAAAATCTGAACAATACATTAGTTTGCAAGTGGTGGATGATGAAGACATAGATATGGTAATGGAAGAATTCTTCTACCAGTCAAGGGAAGATTTATTAGAGTTGTATGTGGATATTACCAGAGCAGAGAATGTTTTTTTTGCCCATGAGGTCAGTTGCTTTCAATTCTCCATGTAATGCATCATCTGTTGCTCCAGTTGTTAACATGTCTGAGGAGGATGAAAATGACCCTACTTGGGTTATGGATGACGACTATGATGATGACAATGATGAAAATATCGCAATGGAAAATCGTCTTCTAGTCGAGGATGCTAGTGCTTTGGACAATGATGAGGATCGTGGTCTGCTCGCGACTCAAATCGAAGAATAACATGATAGGGGAAAGTCTCAAGTCGTGAAACATCATGACATGGGCTCGACTCAATTACCACAACATTATGAAGGTATATTAGTAAACAACTTACATATACATATACGATTCTGTTTATGTAATTTTTCTTTTTGTTACTATTATTAATTCGTACATGCAGGTAATGGGACCATTACTCCTTTTTGGGATGGAATCCCACATTACACATATATTGATTGGGATCATCCGAGCGAACAAGAATCTTATACCTCGTGTTCTGGTACGGGTTCAGTCCAGGGTCCATGGCAAATAGGGGGAAAGTTGTTTGTTAATCAAGAATTTGCATAAAAAGAGAGGTGTAGATGGCAATTAATCGGAACCTCTAGAAGGAGAATCAAAAGACGATTGTGGTTGAGAGCATAACTACAAAGTTAAGCATGAAATGTTGTGTGCATGAGCAGGGTTGCCTGTGGAGGGTTAGGGTAATAAAACCAACGTACTGTGAAAATTTGAAGGTTACTAAATAGGATGGAGATCACAATTGCTTGAGTGACTATATTTCTCAGGATCACATACAGTTTGATTCTGATGTTATTGCTTCACTCGTACTAGGTACATTATTTTAGAATTTGGTGAATATTAAAAAATAACTATATGGTTGTTTGTCTTAATGTGTACATTACAATTTGATTGTTAGGGATGCTAAGCAAGGAACCATCAGTCTCAGTTGCACTGGTTCAGGAGAGGATCACCCATTCCTATGGCTTCAAAGTACGTAAGTCAAAGATGGCCAGCAGGGACCTCGGTGGCCTCATCAGGCTTATGACCAAAAATATGCTCACAGACGTCAGGTCATTCCTCCGATGTAGATCCGGTAACCGCTTGCCCGTCAGTAGGCAATCCCAATATAGTCGTCACATCTTGCAGGGTAATTATCATCTCACCCTACTTCATATGAAAGATGTGTGTCTCTAGTATCCACTTATCGACCAAAGCACTAATCAGGGCGGGATCAATCTAAAATATATAAAACAATTATCAATTCATATGTAAACAGTACCCTATTATACAAAGACTGTATTTAAACGCAATATAATATATTACATTCTTAAACCCATACCTAGATATGTTGCATGCGTGCGACATGTATGAATCCAGCTTGCATAAGGTACTCTTCGACAATGTTGAGAATAGCATCAGGAGCTGGTCCCCCTGCATCCTGTCGCGTCGGGTCTTCAGCACTCGAACCTTATCCTCGTTCCACACAGACTATGAAACATGAACGTACTGTGTTCGCCTTAGGAGTACTTCCCACCAGTATGGTCTTGGAAGCACGTGTGTGGTAGGATCGGTAGGCTTAGGCTCATGGTCGGATGAAGAACGAGGAGACTCAGATGATGATGACTCAACCATATTCCGTGTACTATAAAAAATTTACAAATTAATTCATTGCTATGATTAATTTAATTTCAAATAATTTACATGTCTTCTACAATATTTAAAAAATATTAAATTAAAAATAATTTTTTTCTAATTCTAATGTGCATCAATGAGCACAATGTATTCGTCATGTGTGCCATAAGTCACTAACCAGCGTAAAATAAATTAGACTAACTACGATAAAAATTAATGGACAGCGTAAAAGTATATATGCAAATCTATTTGATTAAGTATGAATAAAATTTCATATGCATATATCATAAATTACTAAAATTCTCCCAAGTCGCTAATTATAACCTAAGTCTCTAACCATATCGCAAAAGTATATCCTGCATCACTTTTCATACAATAAGTTGCTAATAATTTCCTAAGTAATTAATAATTTTCTAAGATACTAACAATTTCCTAAGTTATTAATAATTTCATCTATCAGTAGTATAACATATCAATTGTTGTAATTCAATAATATAGAAAACAGGTATTAAAACTTATGTGAGTGACAAAGTTTCGCTACACAAAAAACTCAAGGACAAATGTGGAGAGTGAAAGTAAAATGGCCTTGAAGGCCGTAGCATGTGAAAGAGAAAAACAAAATTTTTCATATGCGGAATTACACATGCAATCAAGAATCATGCTTTATGGCATGTGATGTTACCTTTGTTTGTGAGTTCAAAACTCCAAGACGATTAGTGTTAGGTTTGAAGGGTTCAAACCCTCTAACGTTGATCTACACCACCCACGTCAAGATGCAAGAACGCTTTCTTGAAAGCCACCAATTGACCACCACAGAGAGGCTTGCTATGCGCTCAATAGGTGAAGAAGGAGGTTAGGAATATGTGTTTAGAAGAATGAAGTCTCCAACATGAAAACTTCACAAGAGTGGGAATGTTGTATAGAAGAATTGACTAGGTTCTTTTGAAAAACCTTAAGGAGGAACTCACCAACTAGGCGCACAAGAGAGAGAGAGAATTAGTGTATCAAATCAAAATTTTTTACTTTACTTATAATGAAAGTGGCGCACAAGTGAGTGAGACAAAGGTGGAGTTGTGCAATTCAAAAATCCCAACAACCTCTCCTTTGAATCCTCATAAGACTAGGTCTTTATCTAGTCAAAATTCTGAACCAATGGTCATCATATGACCACCAATTCATGCGCCCCTATTTAGCCCAAAAAGGGTCCAGATACATTTGAGCTGTTGCATTCAAGTTTGAACCAACTAGGTCACTGATTCTCTCAACAACCAAATCTGATTGGAGCTTGTTGGTTTGACAAGATGACAATCATCTCCCACCAAAATGGCGCCCCAAATCAACCCTTGGAGATCTCCATAGATCTTCTCTTGATACAAGGGATTTGTTCCAACAAGATCTCATCTTATCCTTTTGTTATGAAACAACTTTTCACAGCCAATTCAAACATTTAAATTCAAACGTTCAAACATTTAAATTCTAAATTCAAATTCAAATTTCAAATTTCAAATTCAAATTCAAATTTCAAATTCAAAATTCAAATTTCCAAATTCAAATTCAAAATTCAAATTTCAAATTCAAATTTCAAAATTCAAATTCAAATTTCAAATTTCAAATTTCAAATTCAAAATTCAAAATTTAAATATTTGATAATTAATTTAACTAATTAAATTAATTAGTAATGTCTTGGACCATCCAAGCCCATTAACAATACCATGCGCCCTATCCCTCTTAGGTGGGCTTCCAAACTTCATCTTGGGCTAATAACCATTATTAGGCCCAATACCTTTAATGCTATATCATCATGACATTAAGGTGTTAGTGTGTGACCCATTAGGTCCAACATAGCCACTGACATAAATGGGCTCGGACCCAACAAGCCCACAACCCATTTAATGACAACACAGAGCACTAGCAATGCTTTGTTGCCCCAGAGCTAGTTAGATTAATGAATTAATCATCCTATTACACATATTTGGTTGCCGTATGTATTTCTTTTCGTCTCGGTTACCTTCCCATAAAACCTAGGGTAAGGAAGCGTATCAACCCTTGCGTTTTAGGGTAAGCTTTATTCGAAATAGTGAATCTTCAATTTACTGACTCTAAAGGCAGATCATCTCATGATCTCTTTTACTATGCATAGTTCCCGAGTCCCTGTAAATGTCATCCCGATTTCTTCGGTTTACAGATAACCTAATCTCTCACAGAGATTTGACGAATTCCTTCAGCTTATCACCCTAGCCCTGTGCTATTTCAGGACAAGCCCAACAGTATACCTATGAGTCTCCATGTTTCAGGCAGACGAGGTATACAGTCAAAGCATGCCTTCTAGAACACAGTCTAGGTAATAACTTCTGGTCTAAGGAAAGACATACCCAAATATAAAGAGACTACTCTAATGATACTCTCTGTGAGATTTCCTCATAGAGTCTCTTTTGTGGTCTGTTCGGTGCGAGCTATACCCTTATAGATCCACCCACGACTTTAGCTAAGACATCTCCATATCTGTAGCTCATGAGGTCTTTACCTTGCATCCGAATACAAGTAGATAAGTCGTGCTAGTCTTACCCGAGATCACTGATCCCCATTCTCAGTGTCTCTAGACTACGAATATAAAATTAGGAATAAATATCAAGTATCCTTAAATCCTCATGATCGTGATCTCATCACAGATACTCAAGAGATACCTATTTTATTCCAAGGGGTTTATCCAGTTACTCATATAAAATATTAACAGTAATATTGAGACAAAATATGAAACAGGATAAATAGTGCTTTTATTTATTTGCGACAATACAAAGGTCCACATATGTCCTAATCTAATTAAAAGATTGTCTCTAGGACATCCATATACTAACAGAGAGAAGTCAGAGAAAAATTATAGAGAGAAGGTAGAGAGATAGTGTAAAGTGCAAAATATGAAAAATGAGATTTTTATAGGGGGCATGAGTCTTAGCTCCAATTGGACGAGACTAGATTTGCCTAGATTGAGCAAAACTCCCCAGCCTATTTTGCCTAAATTGGGCAAAATTTGATATAATAGATCCGTAAATTGGTTCAAAATAATTATGTATCCGTTATTTTCTATTAAAATAGTTATATATTATTTCTCCCCTTAAGATAGAAGTCAAATTATGCATCTTTGTATTTTTAAGCAATTAGAGGACAAAATAATCATCATACAATAACATTTAATAGTGCAAGTTGAAATTAATAGAAGACTATAAGTGTTTTAAATATGGAAAAAATATGTGTCATTTTAAAGAATGTAAAGTTATGTAATTTTAAGTGAGAGAAAGAGATAGATCATGAGGAGAGAGTGGACAAAAAAATAAAATAAATGTATGATCTTATTTCTTTGTAAGAGTAAAATGATATAAGTTATGTAATTTAAAAGGATAAATACTTTTCCTTTTAAATATTAGAAAAAAAGTTTAATGAAAATTAAAAATTCTAAAGAAAATGTTATCAGTATTTATAAAGTTTTTCCTATTTTAATAAAGGGGAAAATGTAAGAGTTACATAAAAGGAATGAAATTTTTTTTCCTTGCAATCACAAGTCTCATCCATAACAAAACCTTTTTTTTTTTTTAATTCGTGAATTCCACTTAAAGTTGTGTATCTAGGAAATAAATTTTATAACTCTTAACATTTCTCTTTAATAAATATGTTTATTATGTGAAGCGAGGGTCCGGTTTCTTTTGTTTATTTTTTCCGGTTGCATTTGGCTTAGTTGAAACTTGATTTTTTTTTTTTAGTACACTATTGAAACTTGAAATTATGCACGACTTAATGGAAATTCTTATCGGGGAAAGATATTATAACAATCAAGTTGTGTTACTACCATGTTATTACCAAACAATCTCACCGTTAGATCAATTATGTTGATCTAACAGTTATATTTATTTCTATCTTTATATGGTTATGATTTTTTAAATTTAATACTTCATATTTATTTCTACCTTTGTATGATTATGATTTTTCATATTTAATGCTTTCACTTTAAATTTGGAGAATCATAACCATACAAAGATGAAAATAAATATAACCGTTGGATCAACATAATTGATCTAACGGTGAGATTGATTAGTAGTAACATGGTACTAACACAACTTAATTGTTATAATATTTTTTTCCATTCTTCTATGACAAACTGTTCGATGCATCGAAAAGCGAGCCATGGTTGAATATGGGTGGACTATTGACGCAAGTCAGGCATTCATGCTGCGTTTCCCAGTTTCATTGAGGACAAAAATTTTAACTACATCTTGAAAGGGAAGGATGTTATAATAATTAATTTTACTATTAAATTAAGGAAAATATTTTTATTATGTTGATGTAGATAAGATATCTTACGTTGGTGAAACAAAATAATAGGCGAGACCCACAAATGATTGGAGAGAGAAAAAATAAAAGTAGGACCCATCTTTGTTATGTGTGTGTAGGAAAATAGTTTATCTCGTATTGAATGAGATAAATATAATCCTTAAATTAATTATGTTGTTTGAATATTTATATTTATTTTTATATGATTATAATTTATCATATTTAATATTTTATATTTATATTTATTTTTGTGTGATTATGATTTTTTATATTTAATTATTTAACATTAAATATAAGGAATCATAACCATACAATGGAAATAAATAATCGTTGGATCAACGTAATCGATCTAACGGTAAAATTAATTGATAATAATATTAATTGGTTGTTACAATATCTCATCACATTTTAAAATATTATTTTAAGATAAATGTAATATATCCTCATTTGATAAGAAAAGAAAAAAAGAAAAAGAAAATTGCCTTGTTTCCAAATAGAAAGAAGACAAAAGACAGAGTAATGCAAAATTAAAACACGTAACCATGTTCAATTCATTTCAGTCCCAATTGAATCCTTCTCTTCTCTTCTTTTCTTTTCTTTTCCTCTTCGAGAAAATATAAAAGAAAAATTTTCCTTCTGAAATCGCAACAACGAAACGCAAGCTCAAGATTCCCGCCAAAACCGATGCTAGGGTTCTCTCTTCCGCTTCAGCTTCGCCGCTACCACCACCACCATCAACCTTTGGTTCAAAACACTAGAGTACCCAAACCATTCTATCCACCGATTCCTTCTTTTCCTCAATATCCGCCACGAACTGTTCCCGGATTGCGAGCGAGTTTTTCGGTTGGTTGCGGTACGGGCTCGCCGGTATTTTCGTCGCCGGAGGATGAGTTGGACGTGGAGCTGGGGCGTCTGCTGGCGCTGTTGCCGGAGGAGATGCGGCGGCGAGTGAGCGACCACCCGGAGGTGCAGCAGTTGATGGAAGTGGTGATGGATTTGGGTCGGAAGCCGCTGGCTAGGTTTCCCTCCGGTGATTTTGTGATATCGGATTATCCTATTACGGTTCAGGATATCGAGCACGCCACTGCCCAGGTATTCGAACACAGTGCCCAACACCTGTTTGATGTATTTTTCCCCTTGATTGACTTCGTGATTAAACCAAACTGATTTTAATTGGAAAAAATCGAACTATAAAACCTGAAAACCGTACTACACTGATTAGTTTTCGTTTCGTTTTGTTTTCTTTAAAAAAAAAAAAAAAACTGATGGTTTCCGTCACGGTTTCTATTTTTAAAACTTAACCAAATAAATTAAACTATATATGTTTTTGATGATATTTCTTTGAGGACTTTTAGGTCATTTTCATGTTAATTTGGCCGTGAAAACAAGAAAGTGAAGTGAGGTCTTAATTTATTCAAGAAAAAAAAGTGATTGTTCAAAATCCAACTGGATACTGTCAAAGGAAAACTAATTGGTCCCGAACATCATAGGAAATTCAGTTAGTTTGGTTTGGATGATTTTCTCCCTCGGAACCTAACCAATTCAAACCATAGATGTTGTGGGGATTTAGATGCTCTTATTTTTCTTAAAAACGTGACCATGTCATGTTTTGAGAGAGAAAGACATAAACTACTTCTGTGCAGGTCTCTTCACAGAAGAATGTATATTTCTCAGTCAGACAAGGCATTGACGCAGTCATGTGCTTAAGAAAAACAAGAGAATCAGGATGCTTATTGTGGACTCCACATATGAATTGAGTGTGCTCACCATGGACACCTGTGCTCATGCAAGTATATCTTGACAGTTAGTTTATCTTATAGTAGTAATCGTCTTATGTGCCACCTAAGGGGTAGTTGGGGTCTGTGGTAATTTGATTAAAGTGCCTAAGTTCAAAGTTGTGCTAACAACTCCCATTGTATCCAAAAAAAGTAATAATCTATTGTTGCTTAGAAGGATGGAAGATAGATTTTTTAGGATTGGACTAGGACCCCTAAGATCTTTACATTTAAAATTGATCATGGAAGGAGATAATTATAACTGCCAATTCACGAGAGGGAGCAACCCCTTGCAGGTTGGTGACTTTGCTATTGATAATCGAGCAGGAATCAGCAGGACATTGCATCGGATTAGTGCTATCAGAAATCGCAAGGGTGCAATTATTGGTCTAACTTGTCGAGTTGGCAGGGCAATTTCAGGAAGTGCTAAATTGTTGCAAGATTTGGTTCAAGATGGGGCTTCTTTGTTGCTCATTGGTCCTCCAGGGGTAGGCAAAACTACAATTATTAGGTCAGTGATTTTTTTCCTATTTTAAAAGTCAAGCTAGATTTGGATCGGATGGTTACATCACTAAAGTGTATAGTTATTATGCTTCCTTCCTTTTCCTGGTTGTTCTGTGAATATTCTGGGACAGGGTTCTATCTTTTATTAAAGCTCCATTCTCGTTAGCAAACTATGCTTTTCGGAAATTGATAGGATTGATACTCAGAAAAATAAAGAAACAAAGAAAATAAAAATGAAAGAAAATTGTATTGATGAATTGAAGCAACAAGACTTGCACATGCTTTTACAAAAGAAAAATGAGAATGTATTACAATGGAAAATTAAAAGAACATTAACAAAGACAGATATCTGAGTATTCGAGAGACTCAGTGCTCTCCCTGCCCAATTCCAAGTTAAGTCCCAAGATGCTAAGCCATTCCCGTCCATCCTTCTTATAGTCCCCTCCCCTAAGTAACCAAAACCCACTCTCCCTTTCATGCGCCCTGAAATGTGAGTTAGTTATGAAGGTGTTGATCACGTCACTTGCACAGGGAGACTCCGTTAATTTTGTTCATAGTTGCATTAGGGAGACTCGTCTTACACTTGAAGGTCGAAGTTTGCTGGATGTGTCAACACCGTCACTTGCACATTCTTCATCGGCGATTGATCATCTTCTTTTTTGTTCTGAATTTTCCATGCAACAACCCAAATTTAGTTTCCTGAATGAAGATGTCGGTTGCGCATCACAATCTCTGTTTTTGTTTTCAAAAATTCCAGTTCATCTTCCTCCTCCTGAGTCTCGAGCGTCTTGTCTCCTCGCTTGGTGTTCTAAAGAATCTCATCCTATGATTGAAATAGCGCCGCTTTAGCGCGCATTAGCGCTTCAGTTGCGTGTTGCGGCACCCAACCACTATTTTCGCACCGCTACGCGACGGTTTCCGGTAGCGGTCAGTAGCGGCTGGTTGCGGCGGTGGCGGACGGAAGCTCTTGTGGCGCTATCGCACCCCTACAGGGAAAGGAAGAGAAGTTACAGACATTCAGGGGAGAAAAAGAAACGTAAAAAGCACGGGTGGCAGCATTTTGTAAATCTGAGTATCATTTAAGGGTATAATAGGAAAAGGCCAGAATAAGTGAGGGGTAAAATAAATATTTTATTGAAAAAGCCAGCGTTTTTTTTGGGTAACGTCATCACCTTCCTTTTTCTTCATTGATTTTGCTGCCAGCTTTTGGGAAATGTGTCCGTAGCAGTGCTTGGTTTGATAAAATTTAATAATGCCACCAAATACATCAACATCAACATCAACAACACCTTTATCCCAAATTAATTGGGGTCGGTGGTAGATGAACCCACATGAAAGATACAAAACGGTTGAAAAAAAGTAAAAAAAGCAAAAAATAAATAAATAAAAATAAACAAATAGAATAAAAGAATAAAATAAGATAAAATAAAATAAAATAAAAATAATATAAAATAAAATAAAAATATATGTATATATAAATAAATAAAAGTAAAAAAGAAAGGGACAAGAAGAAGTGGGGGAAATGAAGGGGAAAAGGACTAAAAAGGGACCATCTGGAACATAGGAATAACAGCGGGTCTAACCCTCCACCATACTTATAGCTTTTCTCCATTCCGTTCTAAGACATACTGTCCGTCAATCTATATCCCACTCCATTAAATCTTGTTTTACTACCTTCCCCCAAGTAAGCTTCGGCCTACCTCTGCCTCTTTGTGTGTTTAGCTCTTGGTAACAAACTTCTGTTCTTACAGGAGCATCCATGGGTCTTCTCATCACGTGCCCAAACCACCTCAATCTATGCCACCAAATACATAATTAAAAAAAAAAGAAATAGTGGGAAGAAGTCAAGAGAAAAAAAAGTTGTAGGTGATGCTGCAGCTACTGTTCAGATTCTTGGAAACTGAGTTTTGATAGCTCCTTCTCCTAGTTCACTGCATCATTACCCCTATTCTCCTCTTTCCTATTTTTATTTATAATCATAATAACAATAATTTCAAGTCCCATTGTTTTCCTATCCACCAATTCACATTTTAATCAAATATATTTATTTTTAATAGTCAAGATTTATATTAGAGTAAACACCCTTTTTAGTCCCTTGCAATATCTACGAAGTCCTTTTCAGTCCTTGGCAATAAAAAAGGACCAAATTGATCCCTGAAAGTACAAGAAAAGGGCCACTCTACATATTTGGGAGTTGACATAAGGACTAACATGGCTCTTTTTTTGTAATTTCAGGGACCAATTTGGTCCTTTTTTATTGCCAGGGACTAAAAAAGACTTCGTAAATATTGACAGGGACTAAAAAGGGTGTTTACTCTTTATATTATATACTTTAAATAAATTATAATTTGCATGATCTTCTAATGTAATATAAAAATAATTTGTTACCAGAATATCTATATATATATAATTTAAATGTTTACATTTTATATTAAAATAGAAAATTACAAAATTATTATTGTTGATTTATTCATTAATATTTAGAATTCTCTCACATAAAATAAATCATACTAAATGATACATGAGATAATTGATCTTTTGAAGTAATAAGAATGACCTTAAAAAAATGTGTTTGGCTGTATTGTTATTAATTTAGTTACTTTCATTGAATTAATATGTTGGTTCCTTTATGTTCCTTGAATCCTTGTTTTGAATGTGTAGTATTATATTTTCCATTCCTCATTTCCTTCTATTTTGGGTGATTTCTTATCTTATAGAATTTATACAGTATTTATATATGTGGTATAATTTATTATAAGTAAATATGGACTTCACAGTAGCGGCTTTACCGCTACCCGCTATAGCGTTTTGGGGGTCGCCCGCTACTGTCCGCTACCCGCTATTTAAAACTATGATCTCATCAAAGAGTCTGAGTATCTCCTTATGATTTTCTTCAACTTGCCTCTCTCTTTTCTTCCAATCTTCAAATCTGTTTTCCATTTTTTTTTCTGGTTTTAGGCTCTTGGATCAGGAGCTCTGATACCAATTGATAGGATTGATACTTAGAAAAATAAAGAAACATGGAAAGAAAATAAAATGAAAGAAAATTGTATTGATGAACTGAAGTCACAAAACTTGCACATGCTTTTACAAAAGAAAAATGAGAATGTATTACAATGGAAAACTAAAAGAACATTAACAAAGACAGATATCAGAGTATTCGAGAGACTTAGTGCTCTCCCTGCCCAATTCCAAGTTAATTCCCAAGATGCTAAACCATTCCCGTCCATCCTTCTTATAGTCCCCTCCCCTAAGTAACCAAAATCCACTCTCCCTTTCATGCCTCCTGGAATGTGTGAGTTAGTTATGAAGGTGTTGATCCCCTGTGGTTGCACCTATGATACACCCTAGTAATGGGTGGTATCCTGACAGAAACACATACTTTCATAGAGAATATGATGTTATATAGTTGGTGTCTACTTATGAGCTCAAATTCTGAAGTACAATTTGTCTCTCACTGTCTCTCTCTCTTTCACTTCCCTCTTTGTCTAGTTAATATTTGTATTCAGAATCAAGGCTCTGACTTCTGCAGTTCTCCATTCCTTGGAGGCCGTGATCTCTTTTGGTCTTTAAAAAAAAAACAGATATTTAGTTTTTTTTTTTTTTGACAATTCTTTAATTATGTACAATGGAGAACTGCCAGGTATACTTGGATCATTTTAATTTGATTACATAATTATTATTATTATTTTCTATAATGTACTTTTACCTCCTTCAGATTGAACATATTCTGTATTTCATTCTATATTTTCAGAGAAATAGCTCGTATGCTGGCAAATGATTACAAGAAGCGTGTGATGATTGTTGACACCTCCAATGAGATTGGGGGTGATGGTGATATACCTCATGCTGGAATAGGCAGTGCTCGACGTATGCAAGTTCCCAACTCTGATATGCAACATAAGGTATTAGTTGCGATTGTAGAAGCTTAACCTCTTGTTTATTTATGTGTAAAGTTAGCTTTATTCAGTGGTAACTGAGAATATATCTGAGAAGGATTGGAGCTTATTCTGAGCTTTTTCAATGCAAGTTCTTCAAAATATTATAGAATGACAAAATGAGAATTCATTATCATCTTAAATGAAAGTCTTCCAAAGTGTTTCCAGATCCTCCTGAATCCTACTTAGTCCTACTTATATAGTGATATATGATTTATACTAGAACCAACTGCAATTTTTTATTTGGTAGGTTGGCATTTTACCAATGTTGTCAAAACCATGATTCAACATATAGAATCGCACAACTTTATGTGTTTACCTGCGTTGAATGATACTTGTAAAGAACAATTTCAACTCAAAAGTTTAAGCTGATGAGTGAGGTTACATTAATGGTTTTTACTGTTCTCTAACACTCACACGAGAGCCCACTGGACTTGAAGGGTGGACAATGTACAGGCCTATCTACCTGTGTTAAGAAACTCTCCAAGACTTAATTAATTATTAATTAAATGGGAGGTGGTGAGGATCGAACCCGTGACATCGAGTCTCTGATATTATGTAAAGAACCAATTCAATCCAAAAGCTTAAATTGTTAGGTGAGGTATTTGGGCTGGGATTATGATCATGCTTTAGCATGTAAAATTGGCAGGGTTGCGAGATCCCGCAAGATTCTGGCTTAAACCCACAAGAAAAACAAATCAAGCTTCCTGAAAAACTGTAAACTTAGTGTTGCGACAGAAATGGAGTGCTTAGACAAGAGCAGAGTGCTTTCAACCAGAGCAGTGTTCTGCAACTGGAGTCTTCTTCCTGAGATGTTGCAACTGGAGTTTTCTTTTTGAGTGTAGTGACTTATACTGGAAAGTGAGGGATATGATTTGGATTCATTGCAGCAGCAAGTTAGTACAGTATAAAGCTTAGTTGTCATTTTTTTAGCCATTAGGTGAGGTGAGTGTCATATTATATCTATCCCTTTACTTGTTTTTGTCTTTTATTTCCTATCCCAATTAAAGTGTCACTATTATGTATTTTGAACTATAATATTTTAGTTATGGTTTTTAAGGTTTTAAATGTTATTTTTGTGTGGATATATTTTATGAATATAATTTAATATTAGTGATAGGATCTTCCATTTCCGTGTTACAATCTCACACTTTACGTATCTACTTTCCCTGTTTGATGCTAGGTAGATTCTACAAGTTTGACAACCTTGGGTAAAATTATAATACCGACATTTTGGCATATACCGCTTTAACACACTGAGGTTAATATTGGCCTGAGGACTAGTAATAGTTGGAAGTTTTATTTTAGTTTAAGAAGTTGATTGGATACCACTCTAGAATTAGTTCTGAACTGCAAAAGTTTGGCTATCTTTATATTAATTACCAAAATTACTTTTAGGTGAACATTTGCAAACATAAGACTCGTTCTTTCAAATTAGTTATTCCAAACTATCTTCCACTCAAGTAATTTTACACCAATTAACCATGCATGCACGAAGAAAGCTTTCCAAACCATGTTATATATAACAGAATGTATTCTTTTGGAGGGAAGCAACCAAAGAGCAGAATGATTGATAAGAGTGATAACTCTCTTTGGAGTCTTTTTCATTCCATTCCTTACTTGTTACTATTCCTTCTTATTTCCATTAGTGCATCCCAAAAGAAGTTCTTTTTGGTTATAAAAGGCACGTTTCATATTTATAATCTGACCAGTGTCCCTATGTTTATTGGATTGTATTATTCAGGTATTGATAGAGGCGGTTGAAAACCACATGCCACAAGTGATTGTAATTGATGAAATTGGTACAAAACTTGAAGCAATGGCTGCCAGCACTATAGCACAACGAGGGATCCAGCTTGTTGCCACTGCTCATGGTGTCACAATTGAGAATCTGATAATGAATCCCTCATTAGAGATGCTTGTTGGAGGAATACAGGTGAGATATACCTACATCTAAAGCAAGATGCCAAGTTGATTTGTGGTATATTACATTTGATTTAGATTTAGCATTTAAAATTTTGTTTGATCTGATGTGGATTTCCTTAAGGAAACACTGTTTGTTACTGAGTATTTCCTATTGGAGGTTATAGATGTGAATCTTGTTGGGAATCGTTCAGTGAATGGGAGGGGATAGTATGCCCTTTATAGTGTTTGTGTAGCCCCCAATGAAACAATAATGAAAATGACATGGGCGCTGGCAGGCGTTTGTTTACTTACACTCAGAGTTCTCTGCTGTTACACCCTCTAACTAAACTATACTTTTCTAGTGGTTGTGTTCCTTATGAAGTGTTTGGGAGTTAGGAGAGAAAGGAAAGGGAAGGGAAGGGAAGGGATAAAGAGTGAAGGAAAGGAAGGGTAAGAAAGGAAGGAAAATGAAGGGTAAATATCCTTTGGATGATACAAATTTACAAGGGACAGGAAATGGAGGGTTAGTTAAATTAAAAATTAAAAATGAATAATTATAACATAAGTTTTCAATTTTACCCTTCTCTTATGGAAAACTAACATAATTAACTTAATATAATTTTTGTTTCATAAATTTTTTTACGAGAATCAAACCCTAAAATTTTTCTCAAATATTTTCTCTCTCAATTTTTTTTTCTGTGAAAATAATCTCTCTCTCTCTCTCTCACACAATATTAGACATATCACCTATTATTATTTATTATATGGATATGCTACTCTTTCTTGTGTAGTTTTGACTAAAAATAAATGCAATCAAATTGCTTGTATGCTTTATGTCAAACAATGCAAGAAAGAAAATTATTTTATCTGGAGGGAATCTACGTAATCAAAGTTGGATTAATTATGGATTTTAGTATAAATAAATATTAGTTCTTTGAAAATCACATCACGTATAACACATCAAATCAATACCAAGTTCATATTTTTTAGTTTTTATTATCTTTTTTTTTCTCCGTCCAAATTCAAATCCTTATAATTTCAACATAGTATCCTCCATGATCTGTCCCATCACTATTTCGCATCGAGTTATTTAAAATCTAAAACTCTTTTGTAATGATAACATTATCTATATGATTTTTTTTCTTGTCTCTCAACAAACCCTAAACTAGTTGCGCTCACTGCCTAGTAGCAAATATTTCCAAACTTGTCGTGCCCATTGCACAATGATCCTTTTCTCCTCGTGGCACCTTAATATCGGCAAGTCGGTTTTTCCGCACCTCCTTTTGGCAACTCGTCTCTGCAGTGCTCCTTGACCTTTTTTCCTATATGTGCTCTGGCCCCCCATCTTTGTGGTGGATGCTCTAGCCCTGTTTGCTTGTCCCTACTCAAGACGTTCCCTTCCCACTGATGATTATCTTGTGACTTCTTTCTTACCAATGAGTTATACAGTGATAAATTAGTGATGATGGTGATTTCTCCTATTTCGCTAATGATTCAATTTCAATTTTTCGGGTGTCCTAAGTTTCTTTTCTTCTTGTTTTTTTTTTAAATGGTTTGGAGCTTCCAAATGTTGTTCTTAGACTTGGTGATTCCTCCACTCGACCTTGTTCGTAAATGTTGTTTTTGATGAACCTGGAGAAGTTTCAGCTCTTGTGTATAATTGCTTGCTAGGACATTTTTGCTAATGATCATTTCAACGAAGTCTCTTCTTCCTTAGCCATGCAACATTTCAACTAGCTCTTTAGGCTGACGATCATTCTAGCCATCTTCTTGTGTTTCTTGTCAAGTAATGCTCAGCTCTCGTACATCTCTTGCATCCCTGACTTGCCTTTCAAGCCACGTTTTGCGGAGCCCAGATTGTATTATTTGGTTATTTTGCATCTTTAAAGGGGTCATTTATATGTATGCTTTAGCTTTAAGAAAAATGTTAGAATATATGAGAAATATCTCATAATATCCTGATTTTATCTGAGAAAAGTTTAATGTATCTTATATGATCTCTTAGGAATAATTTTCTTATTATTTTATATTTTACTATTTGTTTTATTATTTGTCTAATATTAGTATAAATAAGAATTAAGGCTTTGTAGATCACATCACATCATAAAACATCAATTCAATGCTAATTTCATATTATTCAGTCTTTATTCTCTCTTTTCTTCCTTCCGAACTAAATCCTTGTTATTTTATCATACTGAATGAATTTAATGGAAAAGATTAAATTTAACAATTGAAACGATAATTTCTCCAATAGTTATATACATTAAGTGTACTGTAATGTGGTCCAAAGTCTGTGTTTATGCATTTTCCCCCTCCATGTTCTAATAAAAATAATTTAGAGTCACCATAAACATCTAAAATTATGGGTATATATTTATTCTTTCTGGTTTCTACTATCATTTTCTAGAGCGTGACACTTGGGGATGAAGAGGCCAGTCGCAGGGGTGTTCAGAAGACAGTACTGGAGAGGAAAGGCCCATCAACATTTAGTTGCGGAGTGGAGATTATTTCAAAGACGGAGCTACGCATTCACCGTAGCCTTGAAGCAACTGTAGATGCTATACTTTCTGGTAGTCTGCCACCCTGGCAAAATGAGTATTTACAGTGGACTGATTTATAACTTTTTGCTGTTTCGCTTGTTTGTGTAGGTCGTTTTCCCCATGTAGAAGTGCGCAAGATGAAGTCTCAAGACGAGGAAGAGATTTCACAAAAGGGACCTGTTATATACACTTCTCTTGAAAAGAATGGTGAATTTATGTTTGAAGATGCTCCAGATGGGCCTGATGACCAAACTAGCCAAAAGGAATCACCTTCCAGGTTGCCTATTGAAATGGTAGAGGATTCCTGGGAACACAGGTTGCCACTTCGCCTGTTTTGTTATGGGGTAAGAAGACATACTCAGCAGCTTAGACAAATATATGTGATAAACATTGGTATTATCACAAAGTTAACTGCTGTTTTGCATACTTATCTGCTGTTTGTTTCTAAATTATCTTGATGCTATTTATAATTATGTAAGTTTGAAGTTTTTAATCCCTAGAAAGAAAATTTGAGTTTGGAGTTTAATGAAAGGATATTAACACAATTGAGTCCCAATTAACTCGTAGATCAGTTTTGCCTCAGAAAACGATGAACTGAAATTCTTTGATTTCTGCAATTACAAATCACCTTCCCGTCCTCTCTTCCCGCATTAACCCCCTCACCCCATAAATATCCAATTAACTTATTTTTAATAATCTTTTTTATGCTTTCTTCCAATGCACTAGAATTTCAAGGGAAAGATATATGAAAGGGTCAAGTGTCATCCCATTTTTACCTTCAATTGCATATATCATTCTATATTTAGATTTAAATTTTTGTTCTCCCTGCATCAAGGACACCACTAAGGTCAATTGGCTTTTAACATTTGTGAATCACTTTGTGTGAAACTGTAATGTCTTAGCTACATGACTAATTTCCTCTCTAGGCACAAATAAATAAATAAACAAGAAAATAAAGAAGAAAAAAGTAAAGGAAAAGAATGGGAGAAGGAGACAGAAAGATCCTATCTCTTACAAAAATGAATAAATAAATAAATAAATAAATAAATAAAAAGAAACAAAAGAAGGAAAAAGTAAAGGCAAAGAGAGGGTGGGAGGAGAGAGAGGAAAAATAAAAGGAAAAAAGCAGTAAAATGTCTTTTTGGATGCTTTTGTTGCAATTGAAAAGTGAGTGAGCAAGAGATTGAGAGGGGAAAATAAAATGAAAAGGACCAAGTTGAACTGAATCAATTTTCCTTACATGTTTATGCTTCTTTCTTTTATTTAATGTTTTTTAGTGCTTTTGTTTTTGATTACAGTGCCGACAATTAATAAATGTTGCTTATTGTATGTCAAAAATAAATCCTGCAATCATAGGCAATATTGAGTTTACAGGACTGTGGTCAAGCAAAGCATTGAATGATGCATTCTTTTTTTCTTTTCATATTTTTTTATTGGGTTTTTAACTTACAGAATGGTCAGTAATTCTAGATTTTAGAGGCAACTGTTATACAAGGGATTAAACAGTTGAAAATGAATGATGCGGCCCTTCAATTGACGGATAATATTAGTGAGGCAAATGCTTTACTTGCCCTGCTATCCAAGCTTAAGAAGAACCTGAGGATTCAGGCTGCTGCTAAATCTCATGATATTCCCATTTATGTGACGAAGGTAATAATTAGCTAAAATTGCTTTTTTAGCTAAACAGCAACACTGTCAAAATTTTGCTAAAACATTATTCTTTTTCTAGACAAGTTCTTTGGAGCAAGTAACAAAAGCCATACGAGCATTAGTAAGTGATCATGAAGATGGTTTAAAGGATTTTGCATCAATGGATAAGATAAAACTATCAGAGAAGGTTGATGCTTTGGAGGTAATATAAATGACATTTGATTTAGTTCTTTCCTCCTTTTTTCTTTATTTTGAGGGAATAAATTCATGGTCGAAATCACTAAGCTCTGTAAAATGCATAGCTCAAGTCCTAAATTTAGCTCTAGACATATGGAAATGGATTCAGAAACTACCATTTTAACTATCTGGACTCTCTGAGTCCGCTTAATTCTCTTGTATTATGGCCTGACGATGGTGTCTTCCTTCGCATTTTTTCAGCTTTATACCTTAAGCTATGACGTTCCTTCATAATTACATATGATGATAGAGCCAAAAGAAGCTAAAAGTGAATATTCATTAGCTACATATAAAATTAGCAGTGAAAATACAGTCATGAAAATTGCATGACGAGGCCAAATGCAAAGAGTAAATTTTCCTTTGTGGCCTTTGGGGGTAAAATCAATAATTTACTGGTTGCTTGACCAATAGATCATGGGTTCTAATACAAGAAATATTGTTTTTAAAAAAAATGCTATAGTAGGGTTGTGATACAAAGATTTCCCTCACTCTTATCCTCAGAAGTCAGAATTTAATAGGGACTGGTGTTTTTTTGTTGTTGTTGCGACACTTGAAAATATGATGGCAAGGGTGATGCAGCTGAATGCGGAGTTGCAGTAAAGTTGACTTTAATATGGGAATGGAGTGAAGAAAATTGACTGAGGTGGCATCAACAGATGCCTCAGGATCAATGTGATTGTGGTGAAGCAACAATCCAGAGCGATGACAAGGGCAGCAGCAATAACCATGTTGCATGGTGGTGTTGCTGTGCTTAGTTGAATTGGTTGTCATGGTGGTGACAATGAAATAAACGCTAATCATAATAGGGTGGTTATTGTGACATGATGATGGTGCTATTGGGAGGTGGTCATGAGGTAACCATGGTTATCTTTGGCAAGGACTGCTGCATGGTGTAAACACATCTATCTGATAAAAAACGAGAGAATTGGTGGTTGCATATTCATGAGTGAGGACACTAGATTCGGATATCCTCCCCTTCCCCCCCTTTTTCCATCTTAATTTTTTTCTTATTTTTTTCCATTTGTAAGTTTTGCTTTTTTGGTCAAATTCACATATGATGATTAATTACAGATATTCTCATATGAATAAATGTCATTGCCAAAGTGTTTACTGTATTATTCAGCTAGGACAATGAAAACACAGTTGTGATATTTTATGCTGGAGACATTTTATAACTGAAAGTCAATCCTTCAATTAAAGAGACTCATGAACACTTGGCACAACATCTTTCTCATATTTCAGGAGGCAAGAATGGCTATAGAGCATGTAGTAATTCCAAAGGCAGAACCTGTGGATCTACTCCCAAGGTCATCTCACATATTATCTCTTCAGCTGGACCTTGTTCGTAAATACCAACTAGAAGCAAGGAGAATCACTGGGGAGTCAGATGTACATCTGCGTATCTTTCCATCCAATTATGGGACAGATGAAGTAAAATCTAATGAAACTTCTGACTTTGTTGGTGAATTTGATGATTTGGCCTCCTCCAATGGCACTGCCAATGGTTCACTCAACAGCTCGGATAGATTGCCCCTGCTACCTGATTAGTTAATAGGTCTACCTGATTAGTTAATAGGTCACTTAAATGTATATATTGTATAACTTATTCATACGTTATATACTCGTAATTTATGGAGAGTCTCATGCCTTGTAGCCTTCATTTGTATTGTTGCGTCTGCCTTATCGTAATTGGTGAGTAATATGTGGAGACCTATAAGTCGAGAATTTCTTTGGTGGGTACCTTTTTTTCTCCGTGGAAAGTTTTCTCCTATTTCAATCCAGTTTTAAATTTATATTTTTGGTATGCGGTATTTCGGGATTTTCAAAAAATTGAATTTTTTGAAATTTTTAATTTTCGGATATTATTATAAACTGAATGTAAAAATCATATTTCTGAAAATCGAGATTTTTGGATAAAAAAAATTTCTCCTCTACCAAACGTCCGAGGGGCTATGGTATGTGGATTTTCCTTGAAATCTTGGGAAAATGGGGTGGGAAAAAATATAGGAAGAAGAGTGAAAATATTTTCAGGAAATTTTTTTTCCTATCATTTTATTTTACACTATTGGGACGTTTGGTAGAGAAGAAATTTTTTTTACCAGGAAAATATAATTACTGAAAAAATGGTAGGAAAGTCTATTTGATGGAAAAGTTTAAAAAAAGATGTTTGGTTGATCGAAATATTACCAGAAAAATTTATTTAAATTTGTAAAATTTATGTTCCGAAGAAATTTCGCATCTGTTTTTGCACTTCTCTAGTTATCTCAAAATACATAATCTCAAGTGGTATTTTGTAACAGTGAATTTCACCTAAAAATTAACACCAAAGTCATCTTATTTGCCCAGTATTTTTTTTTCAAAAACTTGAACCAAATATGATATTTTTGAATATTCACCCACACTTTCCCATCAAACCCAAAATAAAACTTCTACCAAATAAACCCTATAGATCCCCACATTAAAATATTATCTCATCCATGATATTTTTTTTCCCCATCGCGTATGAAAGGATTAACAATTTTCTCAGACCAATTGAATTAGGGCCTGTTTGATAGGAGTGTTTTTGTGAGAAATCCTTGAAAAGCTTAATAGGGATCGTAAGTAATCCATGTTTGGGAGAGGAAATCAAAAATATCTCCCTTGATTCGACAATTTCTCAGGAAACGGTCGTAGTGCAAATTAGTGACCCAAATTCCATGAACAAATACCACAAAATATGTGGTATTTCCATAATCTGGTTTGTTGGAAAAATTCAACAGCTTTTTTGGGACTTTTTTTACCCTTTCCAGAAATTGATACTTTCGTTCCTGATTTTTTGTTGTTCCAAAATCTAGAAATCAACTTGATTCTTTCATCAATCATCAACTCCAGCGTCTGATACGTCAAGGAGGCCCAATAGAAGCAGAGGAGCCCCAATGTGGGCCAAGGATTATGCTGTCAACATGTAGTGTCTAATAGATTAGTCATTTGGAATGTGTATAGTTAGTTGTTACTTTCAGACGGTTAATTTCTGTAATCTGTAATTGGAATTACATGGTTAAGAAGGTATAAGTAGGAAAACTTGTAAACTTCTGATATTCATTCATTCAGTAATCAATCAAAAACAGTATTCATTCTATTTTTCTTGTTCTCGATAAGAACTCCTCTTATCATTGGTGCTTTCATTGTCATCATCATGAGGATACAGGAACTTGCGGAAGAGTTTTCATCTCTTCAACTCAAATTCAACAAAGACTGGGGAGAATCATGCTTTCCAAGTTCGTATTGACCAGCGTTTTGTGGAGAGCCAACGCGAAACCCAAAACCAATTGGGCAATTTGGCTGCGCAATTGCAGCAACTGCATGAGTTGATTCTTGGCAGAGAGGAACGTGCGCGAAATTCTTGGCCATCATCAGAGGTTGCATCTGCATCTTTCGGTACCCATAAACCCACGATGTCCGATTTTACCGTACCCTTGAAGACGGTACGCATGGAGATTCCTTCTTTCAATGGGACAAATCCACAGGGTTGGATTTTCAAAACCGAATTGTACTTCGATTTACAGCACATTCCAGAAGAGTTTAAGGTGCGTCTTGCTGGGTTAAAAATGGAGGGACCAACTTCCCCTTGGTATCAATGGCTGTTTAATGGAGGATCGATTGGCACCTGGCATGACCTCAAGATTGCAGCATGCCAACGTTTTGGTGGTTCTGCATACATGGATCTTAGGGGCGTTTTGTCTAAACTCACACAAACAGGTACTTTATCAGATTATACACAACAGTTCGAGTCATTGATTAATCAAGTGACTGGATTTGCTGATGATGTCTTAATGGCATTTTTTGTATCGGGCCTTTCTTCTGAGTTACGAAGGGCTGTTCAACTTCATAACCCTACTACACTTCATCAAGCAATGCAATTGGCATTAGTGTATGAAGCCCACTTTGTTGATCTTCGTTCATCATTTTCCTCCAATACATATACACCTAAGAAGCCATTCCAGAAATCCATTCCATCTTCAGACAGTACCCATACCAGCCATATTTCAAACACATTAGCCTTACCATCCACCATAACTCCAGTTTCAAATCAACTTTCCTTACCTTCCAATTTACCTGTTAAGAAGTTGTCCAATGAATACTTACAAAAGCGTCGCGAAATGGGTTTGTGTTATACATGCGATGAGAAATGGACTTCTCGACATCGCTGTAAAGCTAAACTTTTATTTTTGATTGGTGATATGGAAGAGGACAATTTGGATGCTGAGGAGCATATCGTGTGGCAACCGGATGCTACTGACATGGCACCTTTGGATGCAGCCTTACATTCCTTATCAGGGAATACCAGCTCTCGATCATTCCAATTCACTGTTAGCATATGAGTCAATTCGATTTTGGCCCTGGTTGATTCTGGCAGTTCGCACAACTTTATCAAGAGGGAATTGGTAGACACTTTGGGTTTGCTTGTGTCCAAGACTCAGAAGATGAATGTTTACTTGGGCAATGATACCTTTATGCTATGTGACAAGAAGTGTTCTAATGTCTCTATTCAGATACAAGGACATTTTTTCACTGCTGATTTTTGGGTGATTGACTTAGCTATGTCCACAGGCATAATTTTGGGATTCATGTGGCTCGAACAGTTAGGTAAGGTACTCCATGATTATGGTGAGATGACTATGAAATTCATGTGGGATGGCAGGTTAGTTGTTTTATATGGTGATCCAAAATTTTGTCCAACGATCAGCTTGCTAAATGTTTTTCTTTATCAGCAATCGATTCCTCATCTGTTCAATCTGATATACTGCCTGACTTGGTTGCTATTAAGGATCATGTTCCAACCAAAATTTGGTTATTGTTAAGCAAATTTCAATCTGTTTTTCAACTTCCCAAACAACTTCCTCCTAAGAGAGATTGTGATCATGTCATCTACTTGATTCCTGGTTCTCAAGCAGTCACTGTAAGACCATACCAATATGCATATCATCAGAAGTCTGAAATTGAGCATCAAATTTCTGATTTGCTAGCAGCAGTCTTTATTAAGGAGAGTCATAGCTCTTTTTCATCTCCGGTGCTCTTGGTGAGGAAAGCAGACCAGAGTTGGAGAATGTGCATTGATTACCGTGCTTTAAACCAGATTACTGTGAAAGACCGTTTTCCAATTCCAACAATTGATGAGTTGTTGGATGAATTGAATGGGGCAGGGGTGTTCTCTAAATTGGACTTACGCAGTGGCTACCATCAAATCAGGTTAGTTCCTGAAGACACACATAAAACTGCATTTCGTACACATGATGGGCATTATGAATTCCTTGTTATGCCATTTGGATTAACAAATGCACCCTCCACGTTTCAATCTGCCATGAATAAGATGTTTAGGCCTTATTTGCGCAAATTCATCATTGTTTTCTTTGATGACATACTAATCTTTAGCAAGACTTTGGATGAGCATGTCCTTCATTTACAGGTGGCCTTGGACTGTCTTCTTACTAACAGCTTCTTGGTCAAATTAAGCAAATGTGCTTTTGCTCTTCCAGAGATAGATTACTTGGGGCATTTAGTTTCAGCTCATGGTGTTAAGGCAGATCCTAGGAAGGTCGAAGCTATGCTCCACTGGCCTCTACCCACAACTGTAAAACAATTGAGAGGTTTTTTGGGCCTCACAGGTTACTATAGACGATTCGTACGTCAATATGCCACAATTGCTTCTTCTCTTACGGATTTACTCAAGAAAAATGAATTTTCTTGGAGTGATGCAGCTCAACAAGCCTTTCAACGGTTAAAAGAGGCTATGGTTTCCACCCCAGTCCTCATATTGCCTGACTTTAATCTTCCTTTTGTAGTAGAGACAGATGCCTCCTTAACAGGTGCTGGAGTTGTTCTGTTGCAAAATGGCAGACCAGTCTCGTTTTTTAGCAAAAAGCTGGGCCCACGTCTCCAAGCTGCTTCCACCTATGTACGTGAGCTGTATGCAGTCACTGAAGCGGTGAAGCGGTGAAGCGGTGGCGTCCTTATCTGCTAGGCTCTTCTTTTGTTATTCGAACGGATCATCATAGTCTTAAGGAATTGCTTTCACAAACTGTTCAAACCATCGAGCAACAGAGATACGCATGCAAGTTAAATATGATTTCACAATTGAGTACAAGCCAGGTCCTTCTAACATAGTTGCTGATGCCTTGTCTCGAAGCTATGAAGAACCAACTGCGGCCACTGTTATGGCTTTGTTCTCTGAGCCTTCATTCCAACTGTTGGATGATATCAAGAAGGAAAATACCACAGACCCTTATTTGCTTCAAATCCATCAACAGCTGTTAGACCATACTGCTGTAGATCCTCTAATCACCCTTAAAGATGGCATTTTATTCCATAAACATCGCTACTTTCTTGGTCCCACTTCCAGTATTCGTGAGCTCTTGATGTCTGAGGCACACTCTTCCTAAATTGGTGGCCATGCTGGTATTACACGTTCCTTATTACGCATATATGCAACTTTTTATTGGCCTAGGATGCGCAGGGATATCACTAAGTTTGTCCAAAGTTGTTCCACTTGTCAGTTGATTAAAACTTCCACAGCTCCTCCATTAGGACTTCTACAACCTTTGCCCATTCCTCAAGGTGTTTTTGAAGATTTGACACTTGATTTTATCAACGGCTTACCTGCTTCTCGTGGATTCTCTACTATCTTAGTAGTGGTGGACCGCCTCACCAAGTATGCTCACTTTGGTGCATTACAATCCCACTGCACATCTTCCATGGTAGCCAAATTATTTACTGATATAGTTGTCAAGCTGCATGGTTTTCCCAGGAGCTTAGTTTTAGACAGAGATAGTATTTTCCTTAGTAAATTTTGGACAACTCTCTTCCAACTCAGTGGCACAAAGTTGAAGACAAGCACCGTGTATCATCCTCAAACCGACGGCCAGTCTGAGGTCACCAACCGTTATTTGGAGCAATATCTTCGTGCCTTCTGTCAAGAGGAAAATCAGAGGTGGTTTTTGTATTTGGGGTGGGCTGAATTGCATTACAATACAGCTTTCCACTCTTCAATACATATGTCTTCTTTTCAAGCATTATATGGGAAGATTCCTCACATGATTCCTCCTTATCCTCGCTGGTTGGTCAAGGTAGAGGCTATAGACACCTTGATGTGTCATAGAGATGAGTTGTTGCAGCAGTTGAAGAAAAATTTGCAGGATGCCCAAAACAGAATGAAAATCCAAGCTGATCGTCATAGAAAGGACATCAGTTTGGCAGTTGGTGATTTGGTGCTTGTCAAATTGAAGCCATATCGACAAATCACAGTTGAGAAACGCAACAACCAGAAGTTAGCAAAACGTTATTTTGGGCCATTTCCAATTGTCCGGGTGTTAAGTCCAGTTGCTTACCAATTAGAATTACCAGTGGGTTGTAAAATCCATCCTTCTTTTCATGTTTCTGTATTGAAACCTTTTAAGGGAGATTCTGCTATGCCAGTTCTTTCCATGCCTTCTTTGTCTTATGATAATCTTCCTATACAGTATCCTATTGCAGCTATCATGTCCAGAACTGTTCTTGTAAATGGAATCCTTATTAAACAATGGCTAATTCAATGTTCCAATTCATTGCCCGAAGATGCTTCCTGGGAGAATGAAGAGGAATTGCAACAATGTTATCCTCAATTGAACCTTGAGGACAAGGTTCCTCTTCAGGGGGGGGGGGCGAGTGATACGTCAAGGAGGCCCAATAGAAGCAGAGGAGCCCCAATGTGGGCCAAGGATTATGCTGTCAACATGTAGTGTCTAATAGATTAGTCATTCGGAATGTGTATAGTTAGTTGTTACTTTCAGACGGTTAATTTCTGTAATCTGTAATTGGCAATTACATGGTCTTACCCATGTTAACCAAACAAAAACAGTATTCATTCTATTTTTCTTGTTCTCGATAAGAACTCCTCTTATCAGTGTCTCAATGGTCTTACCCATGTTAACCAAAGAGCTCAGTTTGTGAATAGTCATCGTGTGAGCAAACGATGTCAGCGGAACCAAAATCAAACCCGTTGGAGCTAAGTGATGGTCCAGACGCCATGGCCAAAGCTTTAGCTTGGAGATGATGCAGATACAAAGAAAAGTTAAGGAGAAGATGTAGTGATTCTTCGATGTCAAGAGAGAAATAAAACTAAAGTGAAAGGCTGTAGTGATTCTTAGTTGCCTACTATTATTTTATATTACCATTGGCAATCTCTGGTTCATAGTGGGTATGAGATCGAGGGGAGAGATTTTGTGAAAAGCTGATAGAGGAGAAGAAGAATAGAAGGGGTACTTTTGTAAAATCATCCCAAGTTCCCAACAATATTTTACAATAAAATATTCTCGAGAATATTTTGATCTACCAAATAACTTTTTGGTAACATTCTCGAAAAACTCATTTTCTTATCATATTTCCGGAAATGATGATTCTCCAATATAAAAAATTTCCCCTCCACGAAACGACTCCTTAGAAAACGCCTGCTCATCGTAATAAGAAAACGCTATCTCTTGTAGAAAAACTCCTTCGTCAATTCAGCTACTTCTTCTTCTGCTTTAACTTGTGTAACTTGGTTATTATCGCAAGAGGAACTCCTTTACAGTGCCCCACAACCTTTGTTCCGATATCTTCTATGATACTGGAAGAATCGTCCCCTGTTTTCTCTTCATTAAGACCCTGCAAAGCACGAGGCTTAACTGAGCCAGCAGCAATATTCCAAGTTGCCTCAAACAAATCCCAAGATTCGCCTTCATTACGCCCCTGCAAAGCATATGACTTAACCGAGCTAGCAGCAAGAAGACTGCTACGTGTTGTTAGCACCTCCGTTTCCATTTAAAACACAAGCAGAGTTTGTGTTAAGCTTGTGTTAGCATGGTATTTGGCACATGTGCACGTGTAAGTGTTTGCTAACTAGGGGTATGCAAAAATACTGGTTCACTTGCCCTGCCCTTGACCCGACCTTGACCTGACCCATAAATACCTATATTTTTTGAATTGGTTTAAATACTGATCCACTTTTATTTGGGACAGTTTTAGACCTGACTATTTTAATATTGACCCATTGACCCAAAACTTGACCCATACCCATTATGTGAAAAAAAAATCACAATTACATTAAAAGAAAAGTTTTAACGTAAAAAAATTACGTCAAAATTTTTTACGAAAAATATTTCCATAAAAAATTTGCGCAAAATTTTTTGACGAAAAATATTTTCATCAAAATTTGTGACTAAAAACATTTCTGTAAAAAAATTTGACGGAATATTTTTTTTGTCAAATTTTTTTACGGAATCTAAATTTCGTCAAAATATTTCACAAAAAAATATATTGATCAAAAATTTCGACGAAACACATTTCCATCGAAATATTTTGACGGAAAAAATTTCATCAAAATTCATTACAGATTACGAATTTCGGCGAAATTTTTCGACGGAAACATTTTCATTAAACTTTTTGACAAAAAAATATTTCGTCGAAATTTTTAGCGAAACACATTTCTATCGAAAATTTTCGACTAAATATTTTGTCAAGTTTTTTGATAAAATATATTTCCATCAAAATTTTCAACGGAACACATTTCTGTAAAATAATTTTGCAAAAATTTTTGACAAAAAATATTTCGATAAAAATTTTGACGGAAAAAATATTCTGTCAAAATTTTTTAGAGAATCTAAATTTCGTCGAAAGTTTCGAATGAAACATTTCCCTAAAAAATTTTCATAAAAAAATTTTGACGGAAAAAATTTCATCAAAATTCTTTACAGATTTCAAATTTCGGCTAAAGTTTTTAACGGAAAAATTTTCGTTAAACTTTTTGACAAAAAAAAATTTTTCGTTGAAATTTTTAGCGAAACACATTTCCATCGAAAATTTTCAAATAAATATTTTCGTCATGTGTTTTGATAAAAAATATGTCCATAAAAAATTTCTACGGAAAACATTTCTGTAAAAAAAAATTTCGATAAAAAATTTTGACGGAAAAAATATTCTGTTTAAATTCTTTAGAGAATCTAAATTTCGTCGAAAGTTTCGAATGAAACATTTTTCTAGAAACAATTTTCGTCAGAACACATTCCCATCGAAATTTTGAACGAAAAACATTCCGTCAAAATTTTTGATAGAATTTTTTTTTCGTGTAAAACATTTGATGGAAGAAATTATTTTCGTCAAAACTTTTGACGGAAACTAAATTTCGATAGAAAATTTATTTTTGTAAAAATTTTCATTAGAGAAAAAATTTCGTTGCTTTTCGACAAAAAGTATTCCGACGAAAAAAAAATTTTGTGACGAAATTCTCGTCGTTTGTAATGTAGAAATTTCGACGAAATTTCGTAAGGAAACCAAGTCAAAAACGGGTCAGGGAAGATTTGATCCACTTCAGAAATCAAGTCAGACCAACTTCAAAAACCAAGTCAGGTCAGATCCGATCTAATTCTGAACTAGTTCAACAAAATCCAAACCAAGTCAGACCTGACTTGGATCAAATTAAAGCGGGTCAGGTTAAAATACCTGACCTATAAAAACCAAGTGGGTCGAGTCAGACAAAAATCTGACTCGACCTGACCCACAGACAGCCCTACTGCTAACCAACATAAGTTGAACTTTGTGAATAGTCACGTAAAATCATTGATTAGATTGATAATATATTTTGGGAGACAGTTTGATACTCTATTTATCTAAATTGTTAAAGGAATACTTACAGATTGATTATCTCGAAGGATTGCTGATTGTGAAAATCGAACCTAATTCTTATATGCTAAATACTTTCTGACAAAATTCGACTCTCGTTGATGTGTTCTATATTCGATATTCACTAAAACGCTAATAGCGAAGTATACTATAAGAATGGGACGGAAAGAAATGAACACTTAAAAATTATGTTTTGGATCAAATAATACGAACATTTAAAACGAAACAGGATATGCAAAATCAACATTTGTCAGAGGTTTCGGAATCAAAAGCCTTGTTATTGATAGAGAGGTAGGTCTAATAGTCTCATGTAACACTACCATGCTAAGAAGCATAGATATGACAAATGACATGGATATAACATGACAACAACACGATGACATAATAAATTTTAAAAATTATAGAACACTACACCATTTAAGTATAACATTTATGATTAATACAAGATACACACCCCTACAAATACTAATATGATAGTATCCGATGGCAACCATTTTAAAATGTTCGTTAGTCCTAACAACCGTCGCACAAAAAGGGAAAAGTGCGCGTGGTGAGGTATTCAAATTCCTCAATAAACCCCTTTTTTCGTAAGATGTATTTAGAAATCATTTTAAAAGAGAGAAAGATTATTCTGCAAAAATCTTAATTTCTACAGGTCTTTAAATAATTTATATGTATATTATAGTTTTCTACAAATTGCGGCATTTTAGAATCACCAATTATACTAATAAAAAGTAGTGATCACCTTTGATAAATGTAGTTCAAAGTTTGGCGAACTGTACTCCAATCTCTAAAAGGTTAAAGAAAGTTGAAGATTAGGTCGTTCCCCGGCCCACATTATGGTACCATTTTGGCGCTTACCTCGTGAGCAAAGTTTCTGTGCTCCCGGGAGCAGAAATCATTGGGTGAGACTGTGGTGATAGAAAAATAGAAAAGATTGAGGAGAAAGGAGAGAGAAAAAAGAAAAAAAAATTAATCCAAGTGTCAATTTTTTAATAAAAGGACCATTGTGGTCCTGAACAACGTTGAAAAATTCTTTTACCTTGTAATGGTTCTCGTTCATCGACTTTACTTTAGTTCCTAACGAAGTCATTGTATGTCAGTGTCAAATCTCTACTTTTCATTTAACCTTTTTCAGTAGATATAAGACATAGCACAACTAAACAACTTGGTACACGCTTAAGCCTATAATGTGTGTATAATTAGTCATGAAACCATTCTTATAAAAAGGTAATTTGTCCCATATAAAAGGAAATAGAAAATGGTGACTTCGAATTAGGTTGGCCGGTTAGAAGAGTTCGTTACTACAAACTTAAAAAAAGAAAAGCAAATGATTATTAAATTGGTGATTTTTTTTTTTTTTTTGGAAACTGATCCTAATTACTTCTTTGAGGCGAATCAGAAGCTCCCGGTATCCCCACGGGTTCGACTCTTTGAGCCGCCTATGGGACTAGCGAATCAGAAGCTCCCGGTATCCTCACGGGTTCGACTCTTTGAGCCGCCTATGAGACTAATTCAGAGTTCGGGTGTGAGTCCAAGGATTACAGTACTTATATACGCCCCTCCCCAGATGGTGTTGGTGTTGGTGGGATTCGAACCGAAGTCCTCTCCCACCACTCAGTCCCTATGCTACCAACTGAGCCACTACATTTGGGTTTAAATTGGTGATCTTTTGTGATAGCTCTAAAGTGTATTCATAACAATGTATTCTTATTTCAGATCATCAAAATTATGACACATGGGTTAAATTGACGGATTACAGTACTCTTTTTTTTTTTTTTGCGAGTCCAAGAATTACAGTATTTTTTTTTTTTTTTAAATTGACGGATTTGTGAGAATTACTCTCACTTTATATCTGTGAGTTGTTGATCAAAACATCACAAATTCACAATCCCCTGTGGTCATTGTCAATAGTATTAATTTATAGTTGACCTTTAGAGTATGACATTAGTATGGAACTTTCTTCTTGTTAATATTAATGCTAATTAACTTTTTTTGACACTTAAAAATATGGCTAGCTAATGGATCGATAATTAGGACTTTTGCTCGAAGTTGAGGAATAAAAAATTAAGTATGTTAGGAAAATATTTTCAATATTCTCGTAGTACCGTGTACAGGATACATCACTTACTACGAATAGAGAAGAGTAACCCATACATCACTTACTAACGAACTGAGAAGAGTAACCCGCCAAATACTATTTAATTTTACCCTACAAATTTTTTTTTTTTATGATTAATATCACATAAATCTCACTTTTTACTACTTTAGGTAAAGAAATATAGTCATAAGCATTGAAAATATGCTGGTATGTTAGATGCTATCTTTATTCGTGTAATCTACATTTTACTAGCTAGTTGCCTTTTGGAATTCAGGTATAATTAAGAAGTTTAAAGCAGTGTTTTAAAACCCGGCTCGGACCGGTCGGGTCAACCCGGGACTGACTCGGTGGGTTCCCGGGTCCGAGTGGGTAGTTGGACCGCTTCTGCAGTCAACTCGGATTGGACCGGTTGACCCGGCCGAAACCCGGTAACCCGGTTGACCTATGTTAGACCGGTTATTCTTTTTTTTTTTTGGGTAATTTTTTTTTTTTTGTTTATAAGAACTCTTAAATTAAATAATATTCATATTTTATGATAAATATGATTAAAAATAAGGTAAAAATAATAAGGTATTTTAGATTAGTGCAGTTCGTTTACGTAATTTAGTTGAATCTTATAATGATCTCATGAAGTTAAATGGTGATAAACACTGATGGTCTCATGATCTTATCTGAACGGTGAACACTTTTTTTTAGTGTATATTTCATGCATATTATTTGTTATCATGATTTAATTTATCCGTATCATGTTAAGCACAAAAGGTGCATTTAACTTATATTGCAATTTTAATTCAATATTAAGATATGGTCTAGAGCTAGAAGCTTAGAAGTATATAATATTTGCTATCATTGAAAATTAATTTATTTTTTGAAGTTCATTGATAATTTTTTTATGTGAATTTTTATTAATATAAGTAATATTTTTATATTTTTATATTTTTAATATGTGAACAGTAAATTCGGTTCAACCCGGTTGAACCAATCACCCAGTGACTCAGTACCTCGACCGGTTCGATAA